>NW_007247680.1:62124-203514 GCF_000164805.1 Carlito syrichta | reverse complement strand
TGAGTGTGCCACTGCACTCCAGCCTGGGGGACAGAGTGAGACTCCAACTCAAAAAAAAAAGTTCCAATAAGTAGGATAAAACCAAGCAGTACTTTGGAAAGCATTTTAAAACAAAAATGTGACTTTTAGCTTGTGTGTGTGTGTGTGTGTGTGTGTGTGTGTGTGTGTGTGTGTGTGTGTGTGTGTGTGTGAAAGAGAGAGACAGATTAATTTCTGATGTTCGTGTGCAGGGAGCACATCAAATAGGAGGAAGACTGCCTTGACTACAAATATTTTTTGTCCTTTCAAGAGTACATTAATGTAAAAATGAAGCTTTAAGCATTAAAAATATATACTTATACTTTCTATAAGCAAAATCATCACTAAGTTTAAGTTGTGTTATATTTTATAAGAGGCAGTTACATTTATATCACATGGATAGTTTTGTTATTAAAATCAAATAGTTTTCATTGGTGGGTTGAAATCACCATAACGTAGGAGACTCCAGTGAAGGAAGAGGCAGCTGAGGAGCAGGGTGGGGACAAAGGAGGGACAGGGGGACATATGCTCAGTGAAGACAAGGTAGGTCAGACTACACAGAGATGGACAAAGCAAGCTTAAGGAATCTCATGTACTCCAAGAGTGTAAAAGTAAGTAACATAATCTAAGTATGAAAAAACCTTCTTACACTGTTTTCCTAGGATTTTTGTTCTCAGGACTAACACAATGACTTTCTTAGGTACAAAGAGTCACTTCATGAACCACAAACTCATAATGACACTTTGCATCAATGGGCGTGACTAAGGGGTGGAGTACAAGCTTCCTCTTTAATGCAGTTAATTGCTACCCATTAGAATGTAAAGGGCATTTACATGAAGTTTCATAATTCACACCCACAGGCACTATGCCTATTCCATTCCACATTCATTCTATATGTAATATGTAACTCTATTCTATATGCATTTGCACTTTCTCCACACACATGCATGCCAAGAATTGCTTTCTGATTTAACGTCACATGCTCAATTTTACATATTTAAAATCAGAGTTTGAGATGAGGCTAGGCAGCATAATGAGACCATGACTCCACAAAATTTTTAAAAAATCAGCTGGGCATGATGATGTGTGCCCATAGTCTCTGCTACTTGGGAGGCTGAAACAAGAGGATCACTTGAGCCCAGGAGGTTGAGACTGCAGTGAGCTCTGATCAGCCTGGATGGCAGAGCAAGACACTGTCTAAATAAATAACTGAAAATGTGATCTAAAATGCACCCACTCTCATGTTTCTAAATTAGCTGTGGACAAAAACGTGATGAATAATCCATCCTAGAAATATGGATGGTAAATGAGATAGGGTAACTAGCATAGCTTAGATATAAATGAGTTTCTTGAAGGTAGGCATAGCTTAGATAATTAAAAAACCAGATGGTCAGGCACCTGACTGAGTGCCGTAACTAGAGAACATAACTCTCTAGAACCAGAGGCACTGGAGGATGGTGTTTTCAGGAAGAAACTTGATTAATCAGTAAAACGGTAACTTTTACCATTGTATTGAGATTTTCACAGAATTCAAATAAGTTCAGAAGTATATATGATAAGAATAGGAACTTATGATCAATAGCTTGTAACCTATCATGTAGCACACAACTCTTAGTTTAATAAATAGGCTGCTTAATCATCATATAAATACATACATACTTATACACAGACACACACACAAAAAACACTCAGTTAACAACAGATTGGGGTGCCATTTCTCTTAAGACACCCATGTTCATTCTTGAAGATGTCTTCTTTCTAATAAACTCTGTATTAAACTATGCTTTGTGCTTGCTCTGAAATTTGTTCTGTGGTGAAGTTACAGAATCCAAGGATTACACTTCACCTGGCATCAGTACAGACATCTTTTATTAAGATAACAATTTAAAGTCTCTGATTTGGGAGCATGGATGTTCCTGTTGCATCATTCAAATCAATCACAACCTGGCCAGATGGAAAAGGCAACTGTAACTTACTATGCTTTTCTTAGCTTATTTTAAATAATACACTGAAAAAAGTTTGCCGTAAAATATTTGAAGCATCCATAAATGACAGCATATAGAAGGAAAAAGAGGTGAAATGGAAAGTTTTTACATATATAGAGAGTTTTTCACAGTCAGATCAGGGAAATCAATATTTTTCTACCCTTTGTATAAATAGTATACACTTTTGGAACAGGAAGAGTTCCTTAGTCTAAACATTTTAGGTTTCAAAGACGTAGGGTGCTCTTACAAGTTATTCTTTTCCCACAAATAAGGCTGTTCTTTTCTTTTTCCTTATTAGTTTAGGCCCTTGAGTTGCCTTTCTATAAATGTTTTGTTAGAAACAACACAGAATGACCACATATGTACCTAACCCTCATTTGTACCCCATATTTTAAAAATAAAATTAAGCTAAAAAAAAAAAAAAAGAAACAACACAGAAACCATTTTCTCCTAAATACAGATAAGACACTATTAACTTAGTTATTTTCATTTTTTATTAGGGTATTTTTCAAAGACTATATTAAATAGTTCCCTAAAAGGTTAGAAGACACCCCCCCATGAAAATAATAGTCAATAACTCATTTGTCGATATAAAAAATCAAAATAAAAAATCAATGAGTATCATAACACATTCAACGAGAAGGTCACTGACATGCTTTCCTTCCAAGTAAGAACATCCTAGGCTCCTAAGTAAGGATATGGGATTAAACTCCTGGATCAAGTAGGAATCCTATCACTGACCTGATTCCTTAACAGTTCATTTACATAGATTCTATTGGAATAGTTTTCTAGGAAATTTCCCTGGTAACTCCTTGCAGATCTTTGTATAATGCCTTTCCCTGTACCACAAAGGTAGAAACAATAAGATACAGATCTCTCCACAGAGTCCTAGTTTGTCCAGCACACTGTCACTTTACGAGATAAATACAGCCTCACCCTATCTTTGTGTTAAGTGAGTAAGGTTTTACTAAGAATGGATTCTGGCAACACTACAGTTTAGATACCTGAAACACAAAAAGATGCTACTTCTATATGCTACTCTCCTGAATATAAACAAAACCAACTGGTTGATTAGTGATGTCGCAACAAAAAAAACTTCTCTTAAATAAGATCAGAAAGTTTAAATGATATTTCTTCCTTTAAGATTTATGTAATACAGAATGCATAATGCTAGCTGTATTTTGGAAAAGAAAGAGCTGGAAAACAATGGGCAATTCTCCCCAGCTCTGTCTATAGCCCACATGCCCTGCCAGAGGCTTCCCTATCCTCCTCAGGTCTCTGAATCAGCTAGGAACTGAAAGCTGATAAAGAATATTATGCAGCCATAAAGAAGGACAAATATATGGACTTTGCAGCAACTTGGATGGATTTGGAGTCGATCATATTCAGTGATTTATCAGAGAAACAAAAAACTGAGTTCCATATATTCTCACTCATAAGGTGACCTTGAACAATTATAAGGCTATAAGAAAGCGATTGGCAGTAGTGGAAAACTGTCAGGGGAGAGGGTGGGATTGGCAGTTGAGGGAAACTGCTGGGGGAGGGAGGGGCATACCTCATCAACAAGGGTACTTGCATGATTAATATGTGTATACCTAACCCTGAATTGTACCCCACATCTTTATAATAAATAAATAAATAAATTTTAAAAAATAAAGAAGGTTAACTCATTTAGAAGGCAAAGGACAGAGGGGGATGCAGACTTGACTATGTATTTTCCCCAAACGCACCCTTTGCATCTTTGCCTGATACAGTCAATATCATGAGTTCAATGAGATCTGACAGCAGCCTCAGCCAGACTCATATCTTTCAGATATTTCTCTTCCCCTTGTACCATAAATAGCAGGAAGAAAAAAGAAAGAGGAGCTCAATTTTGTGCCTCCCTGGAAAAGAAATATTACCCAGATCCTACTATAATATTCTGATTTCCCTCATACTAATATAAATTAGTAGTTATGAGCATGAGTTAGACATCGGCATCAGCCTGGAGGAGTCCTGGCTTCATTCACCTTTACTGACTGTGGCTTTGGGCAAATATGCCCCTGAAACTCTCTAATCCTTAGTTTTTATATCCACAATATTAGGGTGCACTATCTAGCTTTCAGGACTGTTGGGCCTTTTACATGAGATAACATGTACAAAGTCCTCAAAAGTCTCAAGCATGTAGTAAGTACCTAATATCCAGCAATTATTTTTATTTCTATAAAAGTAGTTTTATAGATATTCAGTTTGTGCTCACTGCCAGAATAAGGGTGGGGAATATGATGTTAAATTTAGATGAACTTCAAAGCCTCCCCATAACCATTTGCACATTCCCTGGATTGCCTTCAGGCCACTAGGACTCTTCAAGAGTATTTGTGGGGCTTGCTGTTGGCAGGAAAACCTCTTGTCACTTTACAAATGGCTTTTCCTGAGTCTAGAAAGAGATGGACTCACATCTCTTGATTACTTATGTCTCCCAAAAGCAAGGAACTTTTTGTGAGTAGTAAAAGACAAGATATTTCCAGCCTGGTTCCCGTCAATTAGCTTATGTCTCAATATTTTCTGGCTATAGTTATGCTCCAGATACTTTTTTTCAAAATAGATCTCAATGGAACCTTGCTAACCAAACTGCAATCATGAATTTTAAATAAATATATGGCACCATTTCCTAGGTCCGTGCTGCTAGATGTTAATACTGATCTTCAAAGGGCTCCAAGGTCAAATAAGTTTAGGAAACTCTATACCAATCTTAGCTAGCCATAGTGTACATTTATATATCCTAAGGTATGGGAAGTCAGTCCTGCAATAAAGAAATCTGCTTAACTTTCTGCTCTATAGCATTTCCCAGGTTTATGTGGCTTAATACAAAGCTTAGAAAACTGTCATTTGTAGCAACAAGAACTGTGACCATGGCAGGCGCTCTATAGAATATATATTGGATAAACAATGCCACCCTGAGGAGTTATACGCTCTCTCCCTTGCTGTTTTCAGCCAATTGCTGCAATGCTAACTGCTTGACTTTGCTGAAATATAGTATGTAGGTCCTGAGTGTTTTCATGAACACGAGGGAAGGGCTTCAACGTATATGGAGAGAGGCAGGCATGAAGACATGTTGTGGAGGGGTCAGTAAATCATTCAGATGAAAATATTTTAAAAGTTTGAATTGCTATCCACCTCTATCACACAAGAAATGCAAATTTTTGATAACTTGCATTTGTGTAAATTAAGTATTTATAGCTATGAGCCATTAGCACTACAATGATTATTTAATAGTTTTTTTCTGAAATACAACAGTGATTGTAGATGTTAACTATAGAATTTGGGTGGTGGGTATACAGGTGTTTGGGGTAAAAGTTATTCAATTATTCTGTATGCTTAAAAATGCTTACAATAAAATATTAAAAAAGATTACCCACAACTTGTTTATTCGAAAGTACAATATAACTTAATATGACTTTTTGTATTTTTACTTTATTTCAAGTCGAAATATTTCTTACCCATTTAGATAACTTTAAAAGCATTTTGATGGACAGCAAGACTATAAATGGATGCTGACAAGACAGAGGTAAACACCTTATGCTAATTTTTACAGGATTGTCATTATGTCCCTGTCACAGATGGATAAAGTGAGATAACCACTTATCTAGAGCTGAGGAACAATTCAGGCACCACAGGGATCCCCTGAATCCACCCCAAAGTGCAAGGAGAAAATGCTCTGTGCTCTTCACCAGGGAAATTCACCTACATGTAAAAAAGCATAAATTGCTTAATCTAAAATTTTTTATATTACCTATATTTTTGCATATAATGAGAGGGATTACATAATTAAAACGTGTAAATGAGATGCTGTAATGACTTGTTCCATCTACTTCTGCAAATACTTCTTCATCCTACAGCTGAAGACAGTGTCAGGATGCTTCTCCTTTTTCCTTTTTATGATTGTTTAATTTTAGCAACAAATTTATTTTTAGCCATAAATCTCCAAAGTAACCTTATGTTAATACATTTAAAATGGTAAGGAATGATAATATTTATTAAAATGGAGAATAGCAAGTTATAAATTCTTACTTTATAATGATACCTTTTCAGAAATCAAGAAATTTACACTCCTTTAGAACACATAAATGAACATATTCATCGATACATCATCAACATATTATCAACGCATCATCAACATATTAGAACCCCAGGAGAGTCCTTAGTACACAAAACCCACTTGCACTGTGGAACAAATCAAGCCTTGGATGCCAAGAAGAATGACTTAACTTTCAGTGCGTCTCTCTATGGAATCTGATCATTTCATATTTTCATTAAAAGGCTAGAGCATCTTACTCATAAGTGGGTATTCTCGTTTCTGACACCACCTTGTCAAGCAACTGTAAAACTGACTTCATTTGAGACAAACTTTTTTGAAGTATTTGAGCCAAAATATTTCTAAAATATTTCTAGTTTATAAGAACACAAATGTGGGCCCTTTGTGCCCAGATTTCAACTATGCCCCCAGCAGTGCAGCCTTGGCATTTGGGGAGAGAAGTGACAGCAAGATCTTCTTCCAGATCCACTGGCTCACTAAAGACTTGCTCATTACTTAAATATCAGTCTTATTCATTCATGTCAGATTTTTTAAACCTGTTTTTAAGATGTCACATCCCCCGCCACTCCCACCAACTGCAAAGGTTTACATATGTCCATTTCAAATATATGAAAAATATAGAAAATATTAAAAAAGAAAGCAAGCAGTAACAAGCACTGTCAACATTCTAATACAACATTTCCCTCACTATCAGAATCTATTTGACTTCTGAATTCCAGCACAAACTTCTTTTTCACCAAAGTATAAAAACAATGTAAAACAGAATGGAATTTAATCTATTTGTTTCCTGAATTTGAAAAAGAATTTGGATAGAGGAAAGTATCTATACAGCTTACTATATAGCTCTATGTATTCACAGATATTTATAAATATGCATATGCAGCATTCTAGCTATATGTCAAAATGACATTATTGAGAAAACAATGTACTTATTTTTACAAAGCATCTCATGTTTTTCAGTAGGTAAGACCATTTAGGGTAGACAAAAGAAGTTGCAGCACCTTCTGCCAACACTTGCTTTCTTTTACTTTCTTATAATTTCTACAAGTATGAAACTATATATTTTGAATGCAATCTTTCTAAAATATATCAAAGGACTACTGTCATAAAATGCTTCTTTGTAATTAAAGATTAGGAAAACATACTTAAAAGATCTAAGTGAAGTACTGTTCAAAAATTAAAATCAGAAATGATTTTTTTGTTCATAAAGTAAATCAGTATTAGGTGTTTATCAAGTAGACACACAGTTTTAATTGTTACAAACAAAAATAAAATTACAGTGAAGCTAACCTCTGCAATAACAAGCAAACTACTTACTTTTGAAATATTCATGTTTCTTTTTGAATAACATCATTAAACAAGGAAATTAGATCCAGTTTCCCAGAGAGAAATCTTTCAGGACAGAAACAGTCTCATGAACATAGGAAATCTGTGAGCACCTGAACAAGAATAGACAACTCCAGGGAAAAATATGATGTCACTACCATGTGCCTTCATGTCTGGCCACAGACTAACATGGATATTTAAAAGCATGCTGTTCAGGGAAAAGTAAAATGTAACCACTTGTTTATAAAAAAGAAAATTCACTCCATTTGTATATGTAACATAAGTAACCAAACCTAAAACTTAACACGCACAGAAATCCCCAAAATAAAAACCCAAATTTCCCTTTACCTAAATTCATTATTCTCTAATCATATCACACCAACATCTCTATCTCTATTTAATGGGCAAAGCTCACTGGTGTGTAACTTCACATGTTAAGAAGAAGTATGTTATATAAAAACCAGACTCTTCAGCAGCAAAAGCACAAGTTTCATAAGAATACTACTCTTGAAGGAGTTTAGTAGAAAAATGTAACTCTAAAGGTTTTGGATTATATAAACTGAAATTAGGTCATATTTTTTGAAGATCTGAGAATTGGTTCTTTTATATTCCCCAAATTCTTTCACAGCTGTATGTTTATTGGATAGGGAGGCAATAAAAGGTAAAAAAAAAAAAAAAAAAAAAAGGGTCAGGGGTAAGCAGCTTTAGAAAGAGAAGCACCATTCCAATATCATTTCTAATTATCTACCTGACCAGTAACTTTGCTTTAAATAATCAATAGAATATTTGTAAAAGATTTCCTCATTCAAGTAGCATTCAGTATAAGCTATCTGTACTCCTGAACCATTAAGCCTTGAATTCAAAGTAGCATGAGTCCAAACACATCTGCATTAGAAAGGCTATATGCCCCCAACTCTAGGTCACGCTTTTCATTGTAGGCCTGACATTCAGAACATCAACAGACACATGCATTTTGAAGAAGGCACTATAACAGTTCCTACCTCCACATAGTCCTTGGCATGGCCCCAATCTCGCTTGGCATCCAGATTTCCCAAACTGAAACATTCCAGTTGTCCAAGGTAAATCTTAGCTACTGACCGACTGATTTTTCGAGTAACAAAATTAGCTCCTAAAAAGAGGCAAAAGATATATTATCAGTGAGGGACATTTGATATTTAACAGTTTGGTGAACCAAACCCAATCTCAGACTCTGGACATTTCTTTCATTCTGGTATACCACCTACCCCCATTTAAAATAATAAAAGAGAAGAAAAAGAAAAAAGATCATTAACTATCATTTAGACAAGAAGTTCTGATTCTATATGTCACATCAGCTCTACTTTCATAACAAACATTTTTTTCTTTGAGGGACGTCTTAACATTCCTAATTTGTTGCTTCAATATGCAACCCAGGCATTAGGCCAAAGAAAAACTGTCAGAATGCCAGTTTTTAAACAGAAAATTCAAAAGAGTTGTATAAAGGGAAATGCCAGAATGGACGACAGACATCTAAGACCACCCTGATTTTTTTAGGAAAACAAACATCATATATTCCTATTAATAATGCTATTTGGAGGCCCATGGGGAAAGGGGAAAATGTAACTCAGTTCACAGGATATAACTAGTTAAAGGAAACAAAAAAGGAATTTATTTGGGCTGCCTTTCTCTTAACAAAATAAGTGGTGATCACTCTTATTTAGAAACCTGCATACCCATCCAAATATAAAGTATGACAAGGCTCCTAGTCAAATGTTTCTCTGTATTATACTTACAGCAGTACCACCTCCCAACTTCATTTAAGTGTTATCTACAGAAATAAACTCCTGAATTTTGTATAAATATTTTGACACAGATGAAAGGTGCCATCCATTGAAGAAAGTATTAAAATTGTTTTAATGTTCTCTAGTATTAAATGAAAGTCTCTACCCACTTTTTGAAAAATCACAAAATTAAAAGGCACTTCTGAGACAAATTTATCCGAGCCCCCTAGGTGCCCCAGAATCTATATAAGGTTATCAGAGAGACCATTTAATGCCAAATTGTCAAGGCAACAACACACATATGAGTTAGCTAATAATGGCTTCATACAATTTGGATACATTTATATAATTTATCATATACCAATAACTTTACCTTAGTTCCTTTGCAGATGAAGCAAGGAGGCAAATATTGTTTTGTTTTATTTTTTGAGTTAGAGTCTCACTCTGTCGCCCAGGTTGGCATGCAGTGGCATGCTTACGGCTATCCCAGTGTCAAACTGCTGGGCTCAGGTGATCATTCCGCCTCAGTCTTCCAAGTAGCAAGAACTACAGGTGCACGTTGTTATGCCTGGCTAACTTTTTGATTTACTGTAGAGATGACGTCTCGTCAAGTTGCCCAGACTGTTCTCAAACCCATAGATTTAGGCAATCCCCTCACCTTGACTTCCCAAAGTGCTGGGATTACAGGCTTTAGCTACTGCACCTGGCCTAGGAGGCAAATATTGTGATGAAAGCTTTTGACTTCTAGAGAACTGGCACAGGAATAAGGGGGATATTTCTAAATAGGTTTTCTAAATTTTGGCAAGAATATGGACTAGGTTCAAACACAGTAGATTCATTTACTACAAAAACTTGGTATTATCATTTACACCAACACCGTATCATCAAAAAATACAACGGGACTACCGTAGAAATCCAAATTTTCCATTTTCCTTACCAATTTATAGGGTACAATAAGAAATCTAAAGTTTCAACTTTCTGCAGATATTTATAAAACACACAGAGGCCCTTGAAGAAAGAGTCTTCCAAAATGAAGAAGTATTTATTAGATATAATTCTTCTAAACCTATTATCAATTAACTACTAAATCTCCAATTTCCAATTGACATAACAATTAAGTTTAAATTTATGGTTAAAACTTAGGTTTGTTTATATTTATTTCAATGTCAGGATTACGCTATCAACCTAAAGTATACTAAACGCAAATCATATGATGAAGTTCCCAACACAAACTGTTTAGATTAACCTATGTATCAGTAAAGTAATGTTCAGGAGTCCAGTGGGTTTATTCTTTAAACCTGTGTTAATGAAGCACCATACCCTGAGGTGGGCACTGGAGATTTGGAAGTGAAGAAGCAGCACCCGCTCTGAGGTATCGCAGAGAGGGGCAGATGAACCAATAGAACAGGCCAAGTCCAGCACAGTAACAGGTTAGCAAGGAGGGAAATAGTTGGGTCCTATAACATGGCTGCCAGAGGCAGCACCCAAGAAATGCCCATTGGAAAATGAAACGGAATTGGGTCTCCAAGTAAGATTATGAAGGGATTAATCAAGCTATGACACAGGATGGTACTCCATGCAGGAGTGGGATTTGCAAAAATAGGATAGGGCCTTTCTCTTCTAACACATACCACACAACCCTATGATGGTTGAGGTACCTCCAGTGAGGCACTGCTCTAAGCTCTTTAAATGGGATAACTGATTTAATTTTCAGAGCAACCCATGGACTAAAAACTATTATTTTGTATATGCTAGGTCAACTGGTCATTCGAAAATAGGATACAAATCAAGATCCATATGACTATAAAACCTAGGATCTTCTATTACCAGGACTTGATTGTCATACTTTCTTATCTGGATCCAAACATTATCTTGAATAATTAGCCAAAAATAATTTTAAAACAAATTCTGAGTTGGGATCTCACTCTGTTGCCCAAGCTGGAGTACAGTGTCATGATCATGGCTCACTGCAGCCTCAAACTCCTGGGCTCAGATCATCCTTCTGCCTCAGCTTCCTAAATAGCTGGGACTACAGGCATGCACCACCACACCAGCATATTTTTTAAAAGTTTTTGTAGAAATGGGGCCTCACTATGCTGCCTAGGCTGGTCTTGAACTCCTGGGCTCAAGCAATCCTCCTGCCTCAGCCTCCCAAAGTGCTGGAATTAGAGGCATGAGTCACCTCACCCAATCTAATTAAAATTTCTAGCTCTGAAAACGTAATTTCAACTGCTATTAGTTAGAATGATATATTAAGATATAATTAACATTCCATACAACTCATCCATTTAAAGTGTACACTTCAGGGGGTTTCAGCATATTCAGAGAGTGGTACAACCATCACCATAATCAATTTTAGAACATTTTCACCACCACAGAAAGAAGCCCCATGCCCTTTAGCAGTCACTCACCATTTCTCCCAAGCTTGATGGCCCTAAGCAACTAATAATTTATTTTTTATCTCTACTGATTGCCATACATTCTGGACACCTCATATAAATGGAGTAAGTAATATATGGTCTTTTGTGATGCACATCTTTCACTTAACATAATATTTTCAAGAATCAGTCATGATGTAGCTTGAATCAGCACACCATTCCTTTTTTATGGCTAAATAATATTCCATTCTATGGGCATACCACATTTTATTTATCCCTTCATCAGCAGATGGACATTTGAGTTGTTTCCATCTTTTTAGCTATTGTGAATAATGCTACCAGGAACATCTGTGTACAAGTCTTTACGGATATGTTTCAATTTCCATTAGGTTTAGTAATTCTCAATTCTTCCTAGGATAGAATTACTGGGTCACATGGCAATTGCATATTTAACCTATCGAGGAACTGCAGACTTTTCCCAAGTGGCTGCACCACTTTATGTTTCCACCAGTAGGGAAATAGGGTTCTGATTTCTCCAAATCCTCCACAACACTTGTTATATTCTATCCGTTCAACTACAGTCATCCTAGTGGGTACCTGGTGGTACCTCATTGTGGTTTTGATTGACATTTCTCTGATAACTGCTCTCGAGCATCTATCTTTTCATGTGCTTTGGACCAGTTTTGTATCTTTTTTTGAAAAATGTCTATTCAGATCCTTTGCCCTATTTTTAAACTGGGTTACTTATCTTTTTATTCTAGAGTTGTAAGAGTTTTTTATGTTGCTGCATTCAAGTCTGATATCAAATATGTAATTTGCAAATATTTTCTTTAATTTTGTAGGCTGTCTTTTCACTTTCTTGATAAGTGCATTTTGAAGCATAGATGGTTTTTAATTTTGATGAAGTCCAGTTTGTCTGTTTTTGCTTTTGTAGCATGTGCTTTTGGTGTTATATTCAAGAAGGTTGTATTAATCCAAGGTCACGAAGATTTACTCTTGTATTTTCTTTTAAAATTCTATGGTTTTTACTCATACATTTGGATCTTTGATCCACTTTTAGTAAATTTTGTATATGGTGTGATGAAAGAATCCAACTTAATTTACTTACATGTGGATAACCCCATTGAACTGTTTTGGCACCTTTGTAAAAAAAATCCCTTAGTCACAGATAGGGGGCGTTATTTTTTACTTTCAATTTCATTCCAATGATCTGTATGTCTCTCTTTATGTGAGTACCACACAGTCTTGATTACTGTAGCTTTGCGGTAAGTTTCAGAATCAGGAAGTATGAGTTCTCCTACTTTGTTCACCTTAATGAATATTTTAACTATTCTTTGTCCCTTGAATTTCCATATACATTTTAGAATCAGTTTGTTGATTTCTGCAAAAACACCAATTGGATTCTTGACAGGGATTGTATTGAATCCATAGATCTATATAGGGATTATTTCTATCCTAATATTATTACATCTTCTGATCCATGAACACAAACGCCTTTCCATTATTTAGGTCTTTTAAAACTTCTTTCAACAATGCTTAGTTGTTTTCAAAGGATTTTTGTACATCTTCTGGTAAATTTGCTCCTAAACACCTTATTCTTTTTGTTGCTATCAGAAATGGAATTGTTTTCTTAATTTCACTTTCAACTTAATCTTAAACTATTTTTGAAACCATATGTTTCACTAGTTAATTCCCAGCAGGGTTATCCTTAATCCTCAAAATATTTCTATCTGGTACCAATCCTTCTTCCACTGCTTGCTTTAGTTTAAGTGCCTATATCAGAGTGGCTCTGTGCTGTAAAATACATCAGACACAGTAGTGAATAATGGGAACCCTTCTGCCAGATGGTCTAATGTCAATTTGTTTTCTGGCACAGCTTCTATGTCCTCTTCCTCTGTTAATTCCTCTGGTGTAGTGTCTATCAGCCCTTGAATTTCTCCAACATTCAAATCTTGAAACCTTCACTCCCTATCCTTTCTGTCATATCTATAAACTCTTTCATGATTTCCTTGATTGTCTCTGCTGTAAATCCTGTGAGGTTATATACAACATCTAGGCACAGTTTTCTCGGGCAGTAATTTATTGCTTCTGGTTTGGTGACTTTCACTGATTTTTCTATAACAATGGTATCTTCAATGATCTAAGCCCTCTAGACTTTCACAATGTTCTACCAGGATTCTTTTCCATAATATTGACAATCTTTTCCAGTCAGTACCAAGTGTAATGAATGAGCCTTAAGGTCCTTATGATCCCCGATATACAAGTTGAATTAGAGAACTTGTGGTTAGGGGTAAGCAGACTACTTTGACATGTTTAGTGTTTAACTTATGACATTCTGGTTGGCCAGGGTCATTGTCCAATACCAAAGAACTTTAAAAGTCAGTCTCTTATTGACAAGGCACTTCCTGACTTCAGGGACAAAGTGTCAATGATACCAGTATAGAAAAGGGATTCTCATTGCCCAGGCTTTCCTGTTGTATAACCAAAAGACTGACAGCTGGTGTTCATCTTTTCCCTTCAAGCCTTGGGGGTTAGCAGCTTTACAGTTAAGACCAACTGTATTTGCATAAGACAGTAGGGTTAGCCTATCTCTTCCTGCCTTAGATCCTTGTGCTCACTTCTCTTCCTTACTAATAAATATCCTTTGTGGCAATTTTTCCCCTAGAACAGGGCACTTTCTTCTGCATTAAAAACTTGTTCAGGTAGATAAACCTTTTCTTCAACGATTTTTTAAATGGTGTCTGAGAACTGTCTGCTGCCCCTCAGTTAACAGAAGCTGCTTCTCCAGTAAACTTCATTCTAAAATTATCAAACCATTCTTTGCTGGTCTTAAATTTTCTAGCATTAGCTCCTCATGATCCCTTTGCTTTAGGTTGTCATAATAACTTCACTTTTTCTCTAAGTCTATTAGAGTCTATAGCTGTGCCTGTCTTACAGCAATCCTGAAGCCTCATAAAAGCAGCATTTTCAATATGAGATAAAAACTGCAAGATTATCATGCCTGGTAACACAGTTGCAGTGACAGCTTCACAAATTTTCTTTTCTTTTTTTACAATCTTTCTTATGGATTACTAGTGGCATTGGATCCTTTGGTGTTATTCAAGGTTTAAGCATTGCAGTAAACACAATGAAAAATACGTGAGAAATGTGAGAGATCACTTTTTATTGTGATGCTCAATTTACTGGCAAGACAAGCTGCTAAGATAGAGATGATTAGTGTCACAAGGTATCTTAATGAATATTCACAACACTTGTGCTAAGTGCATAGTAACATGGTGGCTACACAATTATCACAGTAGTACAGTATGTACCACAGTTAATTTTATGCAGTTACGACTTAATACTGCATCTTTGTGTTTATTTACATGTCTCTAGACTGAGAATATACAGTCTGTGCTGAATTTGGATAGATTTTAACTTTTTATAATAGATTTATGTATATTTCATGGTAGTAATTGAAAAAATAGACTAATATCTACATATACTTTATGAATTCATGATATACCTTTTTCTTATTTCTTGACATTTCTAGGCTATGCAGTTCATCTGTTTTTCCTTACTCTCTCAAATCTCCAAAACTTTTTCCAATATAATTACTGAAACAAATCCACATATAAGTGGACCCATGCAATTCAAACTTTGTGTTGTTCAAGGGTAAGTTCTATTTCTATTAGTCATAAATGTTTGCTGTCTTGGAATTTTTATTGTGATAAATACTTTTAAACAATAATGTTTTTGTTTTTGTTAGGTATTTCTCTTTTGTATTTCTCCAGAGTAAGCCCAAGGTTAGGGAAAGATTAGAAGAGCAACATCAAAAATTCAAATAAAAAATTTAATATTCAACACTAGCATTCAAAATAGGATTCTGTATCAAGGCATTCAGTTTGAGAGTAAGTCTTCAAGGGAAAAAGTTTTTTTTCTAAATAATTTTAGAAATTATTCAGATGCAGGCCTAGGGCAGCTGCATCAACTACACTAAGCAGTGAAGTGACACTCTCCCACAAGATACAGCAGTGGCAAGAGAGCCAGCAGACCTTCATGGATGGACTCCAAAGTGGTCCTACAATGGTGAGGGGAGAAGACCCTATAGTTAAGGCTTGAAGGTATGGCTACCTAGGTATGACACCCCAGGGTCCTAGGCAAAGTCAAGCCCATGCATTTTACCAGTAGCAAACACAATAGGCAGAGTCAGACCTGGGACTAATCCCACCCCCTTCATGGCTACCATGCAAAAGAGTAGCAGACCAGTGAGTCTACAGCTGAGATAAAGAGCCATCCAGAGCTATCACATGCCACCTGAGGACCCAGGTGTGCCTCTGTCAACACAGAACAAGCCATATACATGTTCTATATAGTCATGTACCGCATAATAACATTTAGGTGAAGGATAGGCTGCATACATGACAGTGGTCCCACAAGATTAGAATGAAGTTGCCCCATATAGGTGTACCATTTTAAATATTTTATGTAGCATTTTTACTGTACATTTTCTATGTTTAGATATGTTTATATACACAAGTACTTACCACTATGTTGCAATTGCCTATGGTATTCAGTATAGTCACATGCTATGCAAGCCTAGGAGCAGCAGGCTATACCATTTAGCCTTGGTGTGCAGTAGGCCATGCCACCCAAGTCTATGTAAGTCACTCTATGATGTTTACACAATGACAAAATCACCTAATGACACATTTCTCAGAATATATCTTCATGGTTAATCAATTCATGATATAGCTAGGTGCTATCTTGAAGGGAAACAAGGGCAGACTAGCTTCAATATTATGCTATAGCAGACACCGAACTTCATTTTTAAACTTAATTTGTTCTTTTTGAAAAACAAGTATAAATAAACTTTTAAGGACTACATTAGTTTCCTACAGCTGCCATAACAAACTGCCCAAAGTGGGTGGCTTGAAACAACAAAAATGTATTGTCTCACAGTGCTAGAGGTCAGAGGACAAAATCCAACAGGGTTGTGCTCCTTCTGGAAGATCTAGGGGAGAACCCTTTCTTTGCCTCTTTTAGTATATTATGCCTCCAGGCATTCCTTGGCTTGTGGTCACACCACCCAGTCTCTGCCTCCATGTTCACACTGCCTTCTCTCTGTTTCTGTGTCTTGCCTCATCTGTGTATTATGAAGATCACCCTGATAATCCCGGATTCTTAATTATAGCTGCAATGACCCCTTTTCCAAATAAGGGCAAATTCACAGGTTCCAGAAATTAAGATATTGGACATATCTTTTTGAGGACTGCCACCTATCCCACCATAAGAACCAAAGGTTAGAATATTTGAGCTATATGATAAAACATAAGTGGGGCACTGTTTCTTTACTTAAATATCATCTTAAGGGTAATTATATATCTTTCATGAGCACAATTGTCAAATAGGGTCTCCACTTCCACAAGATTAACTTAAAGGTGATAAAATAAGATTTCTGTCTGTTTTTAGCTAGACAAGTTTGCCTCTGTTAACTTGAATAGCTCTCTGGGTCTTTCTTCAGAGAATATACACTTATTTATAATCCTGGACTGGAAATGCTGTGTGTATCCCTATGTTTACCAATTTCCTTTCTCATTCTCACAACATTTTTCTTCTGGCATAATTTTCCATCTTAAAATGCATTTTTTGAAATTCCTTTAATGCAAAGATATCTGGCTCATACTTGAAAGTGCTAAGTGTACAATTCCAGGTTGAAAATTATTTTCTTTTTCATGCTGATGGTATCCTCCCATTGTCTTCTGGTTTCCAGTTTTTGCTAGGGAGAAGTGTGCTACTGGTCTGTCATTCTTTTGCAGGTAATCTGCCTTTTTTCTCTAGTTAGTGTAAAGACATTCCTTTTGTCTTTGACATCATGGGTTTCAATGCCATATGTCTAGATATGGCTTTCTGTTCAGTGTCCATAGCTCTTCCTTACATCTGTGACTCCTTCATCAGGTCTAGAAGTTTCTCAGCAGCTATCTCTTCAGATATTGACTCTTCCTCACTCTTTCTTTTCTACAGAATGTTGGATTTCTCATTTTACCTTCCAATCTCTAAACTGTTTTTTGAAAACATGATTTTCATCTCTTTGTCATTCTCCACAATATTTTGGATAATTTTCTTAGAACCATCTAATCATCCTTCAGCAATCTAATCGTTAAGTCAGCCATTTAATTCTTTATTTCAATATTTTTTTCTGCGTATCTAAAGTTCTCTTTTGCTCTTTTTCAGGTTTACCTAAGCATTTTCATATTTTGTTGTTGCTTATTTTTTGTGATATCCTTTTTATTTTACTTAAACATGTTTTTATAATTTTATATTCTGAATTTAATAATTCTGATATTTGAAGTTCTTAGAGGACTCATTTCTTATTTATTATTTCTGCCGACTTATTTCTGATGGTGGTTTGTTTCCATGTGCATTTGGTGAGAGTTCCTATTGACTAACCTTAATTTGCTGGGAACCAGAGGACATCAATGTGAAAGTTGTCTTCCCCCTGAGAGGATCAGTGTTTGTCTCTCTTGAAAGCCAGGCATTACCAATCCCTGGGATCCTCACCCAGGTTAACAAGGTTCTGTTCTTCCACATGGTTGCCTTCTATTAAGAGGCTGGGTGTTCCCTAAAGGCCTATGGAAGTTACCACTTCACCCTATGTGACTGAGATGAGACACCATTTGGCATCCCTGGTGCTCAGAGAAATAAAGAAATTGCATTTGTTCTGCACAGCTAGATGTACCACTGTGAACACATGTATTTATATTTTCAGAAATATAGACATTCAGAAAAATTTGTTTTTTATGTTTTATATGGAGTATGTGTGTACAATGAGTATATATGCACATAAAAATTTATATCTAAATCTAAGTCTTTTCTCACCTTTTTATCCATACCAAATTTCTGACTCAAACACAAACAAGTCATTATCAGTAATGATTTTTTTCACATACCAAGAAAACTGCACTTTTTTCCTTATGAAACTGTGAATTTTAAGATCTTTTCATTGTGCTTCTACTACTTTTCACACAGGGCCTCACTTCCTATGAAGACAGACAACTGAGACTGCTGTGAGACCTTTCCAGCACCAACACCCCTGGGGATGGCTCAGACACAGAGGCAATGCCAAATGAATAGCATCGGGCTTTGTTCTTCTGTCCAATCCTTATGTCAATGAGTATGCACGTGTGCGTGCACATACATACACAGTCCTTGTTTAACTCAAACTTTCTACTATAATATCATGAAGTACTCCAACATAACCCTTGTAGTGAGATATCTTCTATAATAAATATTGAAGGAAAAGAACTGACAAAATTTAGGACATTGATTTTTAATTACCAGCATTAAACTTGAGATGATGGAATTATCGTTAAGACATAAATAGCAGCACCCTTATTAAAATTAAAAAACCTGATTTGTTTTTAAATCCCAGTCTGTTCCACAATGTATTACTTCAATAGAGATTTTTTTAAAAAGAGACAGTGCAACCTTGGGTATCCTATGAAGGAAGAAACACTGAAGGAGGTACACTGAATTCCACTCGAGACAATTCTGCTTATTACATTACACAAAGTTATTTCTTTTGAAATATATTTTTTTCATGGCTCTAAAATTATACTGTTTAAACTCTCAGAAACAATGTAATTCTGCATATGTGGCAATTTTTATTGTTTGTATGTACACTTATACAAAATTGTGTACAATTTTTATAAAAATTGGGTATAATTTTAAATAAAAATTGTATATGTATATACATACAATTTTGTGTATGTATATGCATACATACATATATATGTAAAATTTATCTGCCAACATCCAAAATGCATTTGAGGTAACCACAATTTCTCTTAAAAAAACTCCATTCCATTGCCCAGTATTCATTCAAAAGTTTTTGACTTCAATATTTTTTTGGAGTTAGATTAAGTACAAAGACAGTTTGGATGGCATTCACTGGAAAACAGAAATCATTCCAATTTATCCTGAACCCCATGTGAACCTCCGCCTTGGGGCCCTATATTTTTCCCCTGTGGTAATCTCTGGACACCCCACTGAGAACTGCCTGGGCCATGGCTTCGTACAGACAGGGTGTAGAAAGAAGAGACACTGAGAAGGTCATGCCTGACTGAGCAGACGACTGAGATCAGAGAGATCATACCTCATTTGCTCACCAACCTATGCCAAGAGCAACACTATTTAACTGTAGGTACTCAAAATCCAATGGGCATGTTTAAAGAAATCTCAGGCTTAAAAGAGGACAATTCACAATGTGCATTTGTCAGGAATAGCTACGACCTTTTGGTAACTATTTATAAATATGTGTTCAAAGAGAAAGGTTTGAACTACTTTGTTATTTGCATCAAATGTTCGATGCATTTCCCACTGATATTGATATAATTCAAATTTATAAATCTTCATTTCAAGGCTTCTCAAACTTGGCACTACCGACATTTGGGGCTGTCCTATGCATCACAGAGTGTTTAGCAGCATCCCTGCCTTTTACTCACTAGATGCCAGTAGCACTCCCTCAATTACAAAAGCCAAGAATGTTTACAGGCACTGCCAACCTCTGGGGAGACAAAACTGCCCCAGTTGAGAACCACTGTGCTTGTCAAACAAAACAACCTTGGCAAAAACAAAATGCCACCAAATCAAAACAGATTTATATGTAAAAGCTAAGCTTACCCACAGGTACACTATATTATCTCTACTCATTAGAGACAATTACCAAACTATCAGGGAACTAGTAAACACAAAATACAAAATTAAATCATGATGAGACATGGGTGAGTTTTCATCTAATATCAGGGCAAACATGAGCCTGACCTTCAGAGAAGGGTCTAGGCTGAAAGTACACATTTGCGAGCAATACATGTATGGATGGTATCTCAAGTTCCAAGACCAGCAGAAACCACCAAGAAAGGGAAGCAAGAAAACAGAAATGGTTAAGGAACCAAATCCACTAACACTACAGTGTTTAGAGGTCTGACAGATGAGGAAGAAGTGACAACGAAGACAGACAAGGAGAAAGCAGCAAGCCTGAAGCCAAAGTGCAGAGGGTCCTGAAAGTCTGGAAAACCTGTGTCCAAGAGGGAGGAACCACCACAACAGCTGGGTCAGAAGGACAAAGACAAATGGAAGTGACCCTGGGGTATGGCAGTCTGAAGGTGAATGAGGCTCTGATCAGAGAGCATCCGAAGAATGTGGACAAAGTCCAAGGGAATAAAGATAAGGGAATAAGAGAGAATGGAGGTGAGATTTCAGAGACAACAGTCAACTTTTCTGAAAATTTCTGCTGTCAGGAAGAGAAAGGAGTGAGATTGGGAGTTTATTTCAAGATGGGAGAGAAGGGAATGATCTAGTGTGAACAAGAAACTGATGCAGAAGAGAGCTGCAAGGTGCTGACATCAAGTCTTCGAGGAGGTAGTAAGACAAGGAGCACCAGAGACAATTCACCCATGTCACAGGAGAGAACATAGGTAGAGCACAAACAGACAGATGTGCTCAGATATAAAACCCTGAGGACGTCTCTTCCCCCTCAAACTTAAACACCCCACTCTGACTGCAGGAGTTGGTCTCTTCTCCACCACACCTCCCTCAGCAAATGCAGGGCTCTCCTCTTCTCTGTGAGATGTCTGTATGCACATGTTATTGCCCAACCATTTGGCACACCAAATGCCACCTCGATGGCAGCATATCTTTCTTCATGCTCCTCAATATCCCCTTGCAAAGTCAGCCTGCTCTCAGTACGCTCCCCTGCGATTTTTAGTTTACGTATCTCAAATATAAGCTTTTAAAAGACAAACATGACATTCTGTCTCTTGCACCAGTGTTAACATGGTACCTAACACATGACAGATGTTCAATATTTCCAGAAGACAGAGGGACACAGAGCAACTCCACAGTTTAAACAGCAAGACTTCTTTTCATTTATAGACAGGACATAATAAGCCTAGTTCTTTCGTTTCTTCTGCCATAATTTCAGATTCTCAGAAATGATTAAACTCCTCAACTGTCATGTTTGTTTTTCAAGGATGTGCACACCAATAAGTATAATGGTAATACCACAGATGCCAGTTAAAGACACAGAAATGAGCTGTCACTTCTCTGCTCTTGTGTTTGCAGAGACCTCTGTATACTTTCACCTCCATAATAAGAGATGGGGTGGGAAGAGGAGGGGAGGGATATGATAAAGAAGGATCAAACTTTGTCATGGAAGAGTATCAAATTCAATCCATTCAATATATAAAGGAATGAAAAGTTCAGGGGATGAAAATAGAGATAGGTATATCATCTTTTGAAATCAACTCCTTTTTGTAGAAATGATTTACTGGCATTTAAAAATGACTTACACCATATAATTCTACATTATGCTTGGGCTTTATTAAAGAATTGACAGTTATTTCACAGACAGTAATATTCATACGTCTATTTGACAATGTTCATACTTAAACCTCTTGGATTAAAATTTCTCTTTAGTGTTCATGTCGACTCAGAAATGTAGTGACATTTAAGAAGTAAAGCAGAGCCACTTCATATAAATTTCATGTTCAAAATAACTTAAAAAAATAGCATTGACTTATAGTCATCCCAGCATAACAACTGTAAATTAACAAAATCTTCAAAAGAACTTTGACTCAAATTCTTCATCTGATATACAGAACACTGGGACAAGACAAGTGTCTATAAAATGAAGCAATTGTGTCTCCTTTGACAATCTTCTCACTTGGCTCTCATGATAGTTTTGTTATTCTCTCCTGTCACAGAAAAGTAAATATATGCAATACCCTGAAAACAAATGAGTACAAATAATATTTATCTACCCAAAGAAAGCAAGTAACATTGTCTTCTCTGTGATAACTGTTGCTAATATTCAATGTGGACTTTCAATCGTTTTTCAAGAAGGGTCAGTCTCCAAGAGCAAGAATAATAAGAAACACAGGATTACTCCTAAGGATTGTGTGCCAGTCAGCAAGCACTGCCTTAATCTTGTTGAAATGGTATATAAATATAATATCAAGGAATGAAAAATCCCAGGAAGAGAAATGATGGCTTCTTTATTTGTTACTTAGCCTCTCTCCTCAAATAATATCTACAACGTCTTCCATTTCCTGGTGTCTCCAGGGCCTTAGCCAGAGGCCTGAGGAGACAGAGAAGCACACAGCAGGTAGCTGCATGCTGCTCAGGCTTCCAGAGCAGGGCAGAAACTGCCTGAACTGCAATAGAGAGTGAAGCATAAGGTGCATTTTCTGGAAATTAGATAATGAGCAAAAAAAGACATTTGCTCAGTGCTAGATAAGACGTTTTTAAGACATGCTGACACTAGGCCATAATATGCAAGGAGATAAACTGTTTCACACTTTTTTCTTTTCTTTTTTAAGGAGCCTTGGCTTGAGTTTTAGATATGCACTTATATCTCAAGAGGTCCTTATTTGATTTGCATGATAGCAATGTCTATGAGCTGCAAAACCCAGTATTTTTCAAGCCTGGTGTGGTGGCTCATGCCTATAGTCCCAGTTACTTGTGGAGCTGAAGTGGAAAGATCCCTTGAGCCCAGAGGATCTTTTGAGCCCAGGATTTCAATTCCAGCCTAAGCAAAACAGAAAGACCCTGCCTCTTAAAAAACACAAACAACAACAACACATATGAAACCCAATATTCTTCAAATCAGTTAAGAAAAATACTGTTAACAGAAGCAAAAAGCAAATTTAACAATCACATGAAACAGGCAAACCATATAAGTAATTCTGAAAAAATAAAGGTGTCTGCCATTCAGCAATATCACTAATAAGGTACTCACAGGATAGTTTCTATAAACTAAACACAATGAAACAGCTTTTAAATGTTAGTAAACTGAGTTATAAGATAGCTTAGTTCCAGTTTCTATGTCAACTATGCAACAAAATTCATGTGAAAGATTGACTTCCATACTTTATTTTTTTTTTTTTTTTTTTTTTTTTTTTTTTGAGTTGGAGTCTCACTCTGTTGCCCAGACTGGAGTGCAGTGGCCGCTCCCGGCCACCGCAACCTCGCCTGCTGGGCTCCGGCGATCCTTCCACCTCAGCCTTTCAAGTAGCTGGAATTACAGGCATGCGCTACCACGCCCGGCTGATTTTTTGATTTATTGTAGAGATGAGGTCTCGCTGCCCAGGCGGGTCTCGAACCCGCGGGCTCAGGCAATCCACTCACCTCAGCCTCCCAAAGGCGCGGGATTACAGGCTGAGCCACCGAGCCCGGCTTCCATACTTTATTTAATCATTTCCTTTGTTTCACTAATTTTAGAACTTCTAAACCTAAAGAAGGAACAAAAAGTCAAACAGGATCAAGAAAGGGGGCTGCTGTGACTGGAACAAAGCTCATTTTGAGAAATGAAGTTTGATGGAAGGGACAGGGCTCCCTAGCATACGGTAATAGGTTGTTGCAGTTCTATAGTCAAGCTGCATGGGTTCAAATCCTATACCTCTCACTTACTATGGGAAGGTAATTGAACTTATCAAAACTCCTATCTTCTTACCTGTAAAACGAATATAACCAAAGTCACTATAAAGTTTTACCACGGCGGAAGCCCCAAACACCTGGAATTTATTTATTAAAAATTGTGTTTTTATTCTTACATGTTTAAACTTCAGTCACCTTCAAAACACTCACCATTTACTCCAATACACCTGCTGAGATACTTTTCCACTGCTCAAAACAATTTTAGAACTCATCAATTTTGATGCTTTTTAGTGCTTCTGCAGATTTTTGTTTTACCTCTCCCACATCAGCAAAATGTTTCCATTTTAAGACTTTTTTCATTAGGAAAAGAAAAAAGTTGAATAGGGCAAGATCAGGTGAATAGGGAAGGTGGGGCATAGGGGTCATACCATTTTTGGTCAAAATCTGCTGAACACTCAGCATGGTGTGGGCAGATGCGCTTGTAAATCACCCACCAAGAAATGGGCAAACACACTAAAAGAATCTCTGCCCAAAAATTCACTGAAGCCAAACGAAGTCTCTCACAACAACTCTAGCTGGTACACCTGATGCCAATGGATCCTAGAACATTTACCTAGCAGGGAAAGCTTGTTCTACAAAATAAATCTGGGTTTTTTTTGAGTCCCCCTTGTATTATGAGGATTAAAAGAGATGAAGGGCAGAGTATCTGACATGTGGTTAGAGCTAAATAGCTGTTAGCTGCTATGCAATCATTACCATTACTAGTATTACTAACAGTCCTGTAATTTGAAACTTTTAAAAGATGTAAGCAATTAGTTCAGCAGCACTCTAAACTTCTCAAGAAGGATTTGTGTTTTAAAATTCCAGTCTTGCCAGGCGCAGTGGCTCAAGGCCGTAATCCCAGCACTTTGGGAGGCCAAGGCAAGAGGATTGCCTGAGCTCAGGGGTTCCAGGACAGCCTGGGCAACTTGTTGAGACCTCGTCTCTACAATAAATCAAAAAATAAGCCGGGTATTTTTTGGTAGCACACACCTGTAGTTCCAGCTACTAGGAAGGCTGAGGTGGAAGGATCAACTAAGCCCAGCAGGTCTAGGCTGCGGTAGCTGTGAGCGTGTCACTGCAATCCAGCCAGGGCAAGAGTGAGACTGATTCAAAAAAACCCAAAAAAACAGTCTTAGATGCACTTAAAAGACAGCAAAGGAAAAGCGGATATGCTGAAAACATCACGCGGACGATGGAGGCTTTGAGGGAAGAGGCCACAGGGCGTGCTCACTTATCAACTGGAGGGATGAGGAGTGTGTGGCAGGCACAGCCACCTGGATCTCCTAGGAAGCCACATTGTCTTACTGAGTAAAACTACAAAGCGAACAGTCACAGCCAAACTCAGACATGTGTTAGCGGCTATCCTCCAGGCAGGGGTGCCACTGAATTCCCAATTCATGGGGAGCACTCAACTCTGCTAATCCCCAGTGTGGTCCTCAAAGTGGTCCAGAAAAGCAATTTCATTTTCATAGCCACCAATCTTAATTAATGCAGTGAAATTCATCAGTGTCTAATCAGTCTTCTTGTTCATTTTTTAAAGAGAAATATACACCATTTTTAAAATAGGTGGTATCAGCTCATTTTAGTTCTGGGTATAGAAGATGATATTCTGCTTTCTAATTTTCAGTTCTCTGTCTTATATTTCCTTCCTACAGGAAATATTTCCTTGTGCTTCCAGATTTCTCAGTGTCTAGCACTCCAGAATAAATGTCCTCTGTGAATTTCTGCGTATTCAGTCCTATGGCCCTGCATGGGAAAATGTTAATACTAAGGTTTTTGGTGACCCACACTGTCTTCTTCCAATAAAATTAACCAGTGCTCCTTTGAGAAACACAATTATTTTCCTTAAAGAAAAGGTTAATTCCTTTTGTGCAAATTAACTATTAGGATCATAAGAGGCACTTGGACCAGGGTCACACTGTTTCCAGTGTAACTCTACTCAGTCTTCTTTAACATCATGTAAACATGGGGGCTTCCCTATTCCATTGGTAGTGTCATGCTGCAGACCTACCCTTCTCACTGCCAGGGAGGGCTTTTTGTTACTGGACTGTATTTTCACTTGCATCCCCCTCATGGGCTCAATATGCTCATATACATCCTGCTTTAGTGCCTCTTCAGAAGTCACAAATTTACCAGAGGACATTAAAAAAAAAAAACAAAAAACAACCGAAGGCAGAAATAAGTCTTCTTTAACAAAATTATGCTCACTCTGGAAATCTTTCACTTTCAGCATCATTAGGGTCTGTCCACACCAGGAATGTCTATTTACCAATGCCTGGGAATTAAACAGCCCATCAACAACAGGAGCTCAGAACATTCTTCTAACACTTGATAGCCAACATCCCGTCAGTTACTCTGTCAAGTCTTATCTACTTTAATTATCACTTGCCAAGCTCTGAAAGCTTAACTTTTTAACTTGCTCAGGGAAAACAGGTGTCTGTCCCTTTATTCAGTTTCCCCT
Organism: Carlito syrichta; assembly: GCF_000164805.1. NCBI lineage: Eukaryota > Metazoa > Chordata > Mammalia > Primates > Tarsiidae > Carlito > Carlito syrichta. The sequence goes on along the minus strand of NW_007247680.1, from coordinate 177,055 downwards.
TTATTATTATGACATTTTAAATTGTAAGGTAGTACAAATTGTATGTTTCTAGGTGGGACAAGAGTAGTAGCGGTGGTAATAATAATGATGGGCTAATAATTGTATTTATACTCTTTCTTTTAATGCTCATAACAACCCTAAGTGAAGACTATGATTATCCCATTTTACAGATGAGAAAACTGAGACTCAGATTAAGAAACTTGACAAAGTCACTCATCTAGCAAGTGGTGGAACCTGAATTGAATTCAAGTAGTTGAATACTTCTGTGTCTTTATCTGAACCAGTTAAAATAAGGAACAATATTCCATAACAAATATAGAAAAGAAAGCTCTGATTTAAGATAAATTTTGACAAAAAAGCAAAACGTTATTCAAAAAAGTGTAACTTATAATTAGTAAAACTTAAGTTATAATTGGACCTCACAAAGCAAAATGTTTTTTTTCCCTGTTTTGTAATTTTGTTGACACTATACGTGCTTCAAGTAAGATTTCCACAGGACCATTAATAAAAATATATGTATCATTTTAAAAACTACTTGAGGGTTTCATTAATTTTCTCAAGGGTCTTTCATGAATCCTTGATATTTATCCATAAAACTTTCATTCATCATCTTTTTTTGACTTCCTTAATTCAAATGTTAGCTGGTTTACCTGCTAAAATCTCATCTGCAAATGGCTTTTCCTATAATTCCAGCAATTCTCCAATACTACTTACATTTTATCTCCAGAAATTCTCCAATACTACTTACATTTTATCTCTTTGCAGTTCACGGATGCCTCAGTAACTAAGCATCACTTAGATTCCTGGCTTTGGTTTACAACCATCTCCAGCTGGTTGGCCCTGCCGCACTCACCTTTCTTGCCTTTCTCTTCTAGTAGCATCAGAATCCCACTAACAGAATTGGCTCCAACTGTGTCTTTCAAACTAATTCTCTAGGATTCAGCATTGAAAATACAGGAAGAGAGAACAAAAGAGGTAAAAAGGAAACAAACAAATCTTCAAAATCTATCAGCGACTGTATCACTCCTCTCTCTATGAGCTTTCTGTTGCCTTCACAGTGGTTGACAAGGCAGGTGATCACCACATTGCCCCTATCAGGTGGGCACTCTCATCCTATGGTTGATAACACAGGCGACTGCCACAACACCCCTATGAGGCAGACAGAATCATCCTATGATTGGTAAGGCAGGTGATCGCCACATTGCCCCTATCAGGTGGGCACTGTTATCCTCTCAATGTGCAGATGAGGAGACTGAGGTCTCAGGAAGTAACTTGCAAAAATGCAAAGAGCCACAGAGTGATCGAGCTCTCTGTGTACACTGCCTGGTTATAATGCAGAGAGCTGTGCTGTGTGCGATTAACAGTTTGGTTTCAAACACAAATGTCACATAAATCATAAAAACATTAAAAAAGAAAACCTTGAATGCAATTTACCAATCCCAGAAGTCTCACCTCAGTAGGTGGGAGGGACTTCATTCTGTTTGGTGGTAATAACCACCTCCATTAGTATTGCTTCAAAAGTCTTTTATGTTTAAGCAATTACACCTCATCTCCCCACAGAGAATAACATGGGCCAGACAGCTATGTGATCGCCAAGTGTACATGTCATCCGTGAAGTATCATAGTCTACAAATGCAATGGTAAACCAGATGATGTCACTTGTGCCCCAACCAGAAAGGCCACCCAGGACCTAGTGGGTCCAAGGGTAGTGGCCAACAATCTAACCATTTACGAACAGACAAAATGGCATTGTGTAAAACCTATAATGCTCTACTGAGCTCCAGCAAGAGATTACTTCATCTCCTGATTTCACAATGGGCAGTTAAAATTTTTTTCAATAATTTAGGGCTCTGGTGTCCAGGTAAAAAAACAAAACAAAACACAAAGTACCTTTGAGAGATAGAAATACAAATAAAATATTGAGCTATTTGATATTGGTATGTTGGTTTCTTGATACTTCCATAGTGGCATGATTTGAATTTGCCTGTCAGACTAGCAAATACTCAGTAATTTTTTTTTTCCTAGAGACAGAGTCTCACTGTTGCTCAGGTTGGAATGCAGTGACAAGATCACGTCTCACTGTAACCTCAAACTTCTGGACTCAAATAATACTCCTGCCTCAGCGTTTTGAGTAACTAGCACTACAGGGGCATGCCACCACACCTGGCTAGTGTTATTTATTTATTTATTTTTTGTAGAGACAGGGTCTCATTATGTTGCCCATGCTGGACCGGAACTCCTGGTCTCAAGTAATCCTCCCACATTGGCCTCCCAAAATACTGGGAATTACAAAAGTAAGCCATCACACCTGGCCCAACTCAGTAATTTTTTTAAAGATAATTTTATTTATACATGTATTATATATGATATTCATACAGAGGGAAAGAAGAATCTTTTCTGTCTATTATCATTAAGTGAAAACAAGTTCCAGTTATTTAATTTCTATCACATATTCTATTATCCCCTAAAGTACTAAGGTATCTATGAATTCTAATAATTCTAAAGGAAAATTCTCACAGTGCAAACCTCTCACATTAACATTACTATAATTCTATGCATTGGAAGATAATCTTGAATCAGTTCTAATTGTTTTATAACAAAGTCAGAACATGAACTCTACAACTTATTCCAAAAGGAAAAAATTGTTCTTATAATATAACTAATAACAAAAAGATAAACATGTTCTTTGATTCTGGATGTGAGGGAGGGTCCCAGACCCGCCATAACTTGGCTCTGTGGATCACTGGGTGGCCCAAGTGAGAATTCAGCTTCCAATGATTAGGAGAGTCCTGATATTGCAACTCTGCTTCCTGGGTTTCCCTGAGCTGGGTCTGACTTGTAGTAGACCAGAAGAGTTAAAGAGCTTCATAGGGAATTATTTAAATCAGAATGTCTTTCTTCTGTGTTCACATGTTTGTTAAAATTCTATGAAGAAGTTACTGCAAAGTAAAAGTGATATGTTAAAAAAATGAGATCTTACTTTATTTTCCACTTATACACATACACTTATTGAGCTTACAATCCCACCTTCGTTGGGGTGAAAATGTTCTTTTTCGTTCACACTCATTAGACATGATTAAAGGAGCTGATAGGCAGATAAAATCAATCTTTCCATGGCATAAATGTCTTATGTTATGCGGAAGGGAGATGGTATTTTCATTTAGCAGCAATGCACTGACCCTTCACTTTGGCTAAGCTTTAATATAAACACTATTTCAAATTATGTTTCATATCATGCTGCTGCTCAAAAGAAAAAAAATTTCATTTTTTAATAAGATTCTACTGTTACAAATGACATTTATACATATTCTGTAAGGACATTTTGAGAGGTGGAATCCTAGGACATGGTTTCTTATCATCATTGCAATCAACATTCTGAACTGAATAATTCTTTGTTATGGGGGCTGTTCGGCGCACTGTAGGATGCTCAGCAGTACTCTAGCTTCTATCCACCAGATACCAATAGGAGGCCATCTCCAGTTGTAGCAACCAAAAACATCTCCAGACCCTGCCACATGTCCTCTGAAGGGCAAAGTCACTCTCTACCCACCTCTCATTCCTCCACCCCAAATTGAGAGCAATAGTCTAGAGTATTAAGCTTATTTTTACAGCAACACAAAAGAATAACCTTTAGAAAAAATTAAGAGAAAAGTTATCCAAAATTTTACTATGATTTTAGTGAATTTTTACATAAATTATAGTTTTAAAAATTCTGAAGATTAATTTATAATAATAAAGATAGACATTTTACAAAGCAAAGTACTTGGCAGCTAAAACAAAAAAAAAAATGCTCAGTCGGGCTCGGTGGCTCAGCCTGTAAGCCTGTGCTTTGGGAGGCTAAGGTGAGTGGTTTGCCTGAGCCTGAGGGTTCGAGACCAACTTGGCGAGACTTCATCTCTACAATAAATCAAAAAATTAACCGGGCGTGGTAGCGCACGTCTGTAGTTCCAGCTACTGGAAGGCTGAGGTGGAAGGATCACCAGAGACCAGCAGGTCGAGGCTGCAGTGGCTGGGAGTGGCCACTGCACTCCAGTCTGGGTGACAGAGTGCGACTCCAACTCAAAAAAAAAAAAAAAAATTCTCAAAACTAAAACTCAAAACCTCAAGTTCATGAACCTTAAAATGTCAGATTCTTTCAGTTAGGTGAATACTGTGTTTAGACTAATATATATGATTTCTTATGAAGCCCATAGTTAGAGGAATGTGCTATATCATCTAGAAATGGCTCGATATCTAAACAGTGGTAGTACACCATCCATTTGTGGTAGTCTCAAACTGTTAATTATAGGCATATTTAAAGTACTTTATAACTTCTTATTACCACATGATTTTTAATGTATATTATATTAGTTCTATTTCTTCTCATTGCCAACTTCTTGATGATACTCAAGATAGGTTGTCTCATACCACATCTGTATTTTATTATGATTAATAAAGTTTTATTGTAATTGTTTCTGCTAAATGTCTGAAAGGAATATTGCCTTCAATCAAATTAACCATCTCTTACAAGAAACAACTGAGATGTTAAATTTCCAACTTCTCCACTCCGTTTGCTGCAAAGTCCAAGTACCCACTCTACATCACAGAAGTTTGTTTCCTCCAGTTCAACTGTAAAATACATATAGATGCTATTTCCACAAATATGAACAATGTTAACATGGGCATCTGCTAGGATTACTTCTGACTTAATGTTTATTAGGTTTATGACCTTGGACAACTCAATCACCTGCTGCTTTAGTTTCTTTATTGATGAAAAAAATGAGATGAAATAACCTATAAATTCCTATAGATCTCATCAGTTCTGAGAGTATTTGGGGAGACTACACATAGGTGGATGTAAACTAGCCATTCTCTAGAAGCTCTTTTAAAGAAAGAATCGTATCAAATGGATTAACATACATTTTTAAAATAAAAATGAGAAAAATAGATCTGTAAATTACATTTACACATACACATAAAATGTGAAGAAGTTAAACAAATTAGTCAAAATGTCTCTAACAGTGCTTTTAGAGTATTAAATCACTATTCAAATACAACACAAACAGCTGATAGGTATAACATTTTGAATTACATCAATGACGATGATGATGATAACAGTCAAACTACTCTGATTTCTCAGCAGGGAAATGATTTTTTAAAATTCTTCTTGACTAATAATGAGACAAAAAATAAAATGAGCACATGTACCAGCCTCCCAGTGTTATTCACTAGGCTCTTTGGAAATTCTAATTCTAGTGTACAGCTCTTAGAGTAAGAAGGCAGTGATGGTGTCTTTGACAAGCCCCGTGGCCAAAGAGAAGGAGCACAAGTCTACAGGACAAGCAGAAGAGAGCCAGGGTTAGGGGTTAGGCAAGCGTGGAAGAAGAGAAAGAAGGAGAAAGCCTATGGAGGGGAGAGAAAACTTTATCCAGAGTTAAGTCAGTGTCCCATTCTTAAATACTAAACAAAGAGAAGAAAAAGAGTGGGAGGAGAATGGAAAAAATACACTGTCAACATGGAGCATGATTTCTTACTCAGGCTAAAGGTATCCAGGGATGAAGCCAATCACTGAGAGTGACTCAGCTGGCAAACTGGCCCATGAGGGTAGGTACACACAGCCAAACATGACCTCCTTGGTCAAATCTGAAAGTAGCAGTCACTGTATTATTGCCCAGACTTTCCTAACGATCGGAGGACTAAGATGAGTCAGTATAAGAAAACTATCCTCATCAAAAGGCTGGAAATCAACTGACCCCCTGCAAAGCCAGTGTTCAGGGTAAAAACCGGACCAGTTCACAGTTCTCTCACAATGCATACTCCTGGCTGGCCCTTCTTTCTTTTCCAGGACAGAGACCCTGAAATCTGTAAGAAACCTAGGCTACTCCCCTTAGTGGAAGAAATCTAAGTTACTAATTTCACACTCATCTTGAAAACTGAAATGGCACATTAAAAAAAAAAAAGAATGCTGAATAGTATCTGTATTTTGACTTTTACCCACATTGGCTACCATTATCAAAGTCAGGAATTCAACCTTAATTTAATCATCACTTTTTTTGACCTTTTGAAAGCAGAAGGTAAGATATGCTTTTTGTTTCCCCTTAATTATCATGCAAAATATTTTTTCCTTAATTTGGAATATTCTCATGTTAGTTATTTATAATTTTTTTAAGTCACCAAATTTGTATTCATAATATGGCAAAGTACTTTCCCAATATGCTAAAAATTATACTTAATTAGCAAACTGGTTACATTATGCAGGTGATAACTAGTAATCATTCTTGTTACTTTACCTTCTAAGGTAATAAGCAATCAGAACTAGAACTATTACTGTTAGCATTACAAAACAGCCTTACTTTTAATTTTCCAATTTGTAGAATAATTTTAAATTAAAGAGTAAATTTTGTTATTAGTAAATAATATATTTGAAAAGAAATTCTAATATCCTTTATTTATGAGCTATTTTAAATTTTAAAAACTTCTCAGTATTTTTCCCATAGTTCAATTTATATAATTAACATCTTTATGACAGCAATCTTATTAACTCTTTAGTTTTTCAAAAACAATTAATAACCTGTCAGTTTCCTTAAATAAATTAAATATTTCTAGGTAATCAAAAACATTACTAAATAGTGAATATATAAATCTGTATTTCCAGTAGAAAGCTGTCACCATATCCCCATTTGTGGCAAGTAGAACACTGTATGTTTATGTAAATACAAGTATAGAGATATGTAAGTGAAACAGCCAGGCAAACACAAAAGTTCAAGTTTGGAGAAACAATATGAGAGAAAAAAGTTCTTCAGATACATGTCCAGCATTCTGTAATTTATCATTGAAATAAAGAATTTACAGTAGTCCCTCTTCTCTGTAGGGGATACGATCCAAGCCCCCCAGTGGATGTCTGAAACCACGGATAGTCCTGAACCTGAATGCCATCAACTGGAACACATTTCCGCTCAGATCTTCTACCCATAGTTTAACTCCTTTTCCATCTGACTGAGCACTCTCATCATGCACTATGACCATAACTTTCACAGTCTGAGGTGCAACAAGCAAAACTAGCATGAATTTCCTTTTGCTTCATCCCAACTTCATGAATAAAAGATTTGTTCTTATGTAGACCTTAGCCATTGCAACCCACAATTTTTTCTTATTAAGTTGAGAATGTTGACCTATTTTTTAAAGAAAAAATTTTACACCTTCTTTTTGGCAAAATCTGAATTGCCAACATCATTGTTTTTGCATTCTAGGACCATTATTAAGTAAAATAAGGGTGACTTGCACAAGCATTACAATACCACAACAGTTGATCTGATAACCAAGAAGACTACTAACTGACTGACAGGCAGAGTGAGTAAAATTTCATCAAGCTATGCAGAATGGCACTCAATTTAAAATTATGAAATGTTTATTTCTGAAATTTTTCATTTACTATTTTTCAAACCAAAGAAAGCAAAACTTCAGTTAATGGGTGACTACTGTACTTTTAATAAAAAAATAAATAGTTCAGTCATGTGCCAATTACCAGAGGTATGATACATTCTCAGAAATGCATTTAGACAATTTCATCATTTTGCAAACAACATAGAGTATACTTATAAAAATCAAGATGATACAACTTCCTACGCACCCAAGATACATGGCAGAGCCTATAGCTTCTAGGCTACAAGCCTGCAAAACGTGTCACTGCACTAAATACTGTAGGCATTCCTCAGAGAGATACTGTGGATTCAGTTTTCAGATCACTGCAATAAAGCGAGTGTCACAATAAAGCAAGTCACATGAAGTTTTTGGTTTCCCAAGGCACATAAGAGTTATGTTTATACTATACTATAGTCTACTAAATGTGCAATAGGAGTATGTCTAAAAGAACACCATCACTGTATGACATTAACTAAAAAAGACTTTATTGCTTAAAAAAATGCAAATGATCATCTGAGTCTTCGGCAAATTGTATGCTTTGTGCTGGTGGAGTATCTTGCCTTGATGTTGATGGCTGCTGAATGATCAGGGTGGTGGTTGCTGAAGACTGGGGTAACTTTAGCAATTTTTCCTTTTCTTTTCTTTTCTTTTTTTGTTGTTGAGTTGGGGTATCACTCCATCACCCTGGCTGGAATGCAGTGGCATGATTGTGGCTTACTGCATCCTTGATTTCCTGGGCTCAGGCAATTCTTCTGCCTCATCTTCACAAGTAGCCTGGTTTATTTTTTATTTTTTAAGGATGTGGTCTCACTATGCTGCCCATACTGGTCTTGAACTGCTGGGCTCAAGTCCTTCCACCTCAGCCTCCCAAAGAGCTGGAATTACAACTGTGAGTCATTGTGCCTGGCCGACTATGGCAATTTCTTAAAATATGACAACAACGAAGTTTGTTGCATCTGTAACTATGTTTCCTTTCATGAAAGATTTTTCTGCAACACGCAATGCTGTTTAATAGCATTTATCCACTTGAGAACTGGAGTCAATCCTCTCAAATGTTGCTGCTGTTTTACCAACTAGCTATATATCCACTCAGTAATTTCAGTCCCTCTACTTGATTCACCAGATCTTGGTAAGTGAAACTATGTAGGCAATGGTGTGGTTTTTAGTACTTGTTTGATAGAATGGATTTTTTTCTGTGAATTTTTAAACAAATTTAAACAATGGCCTTCAGTGTATATTAGAGCAAATGTTTGAAGGCAGCTGGAAGGGACACCAAATACAGATGTTTGGAACAAGAGGCCTAGCTTTCAGCCCATCTCATCATTCAACATGCCTTCTTCACTAAGTTTCAATATTTCTGGTCTTTGTTTTAAGAGTGAGACATGTGACTCTTCCTTTCACTTAAAAGCATAGAGTCCATTGTACGGCTATTAATAGACCTAATTTTAATACTGTTGTGTCTCAGAGAAAAGAAAGGTCTGAGGAGAGAGAAAGAGATACAACAATAGTCAGTTTCTAGAGAAGTCAGAACACAAACATTTATAAAGTTTGCTGTCTTCTAAGGGCATAGTTTGTGGCACCCCAAAACAAATAGCAACATCAAAGATCACTGACCGCAGATCATCATAACTCCCATAATAACGAAAACGTTTTTGATGTTGTAAGAATTATACAAACGTGACACAGAGACAAGAAGTAAGTTCACTCAGTTGGAAAAATGGCACTGATAGATTTTCTGGATGCAGGGTTGCTACAAACCTTTAATTTGTTTTTGTTTTGTTTTGTTTTGTTTTAAAGAGACAGCATCTGTGAAGCACAATAAAATAAGATATGCCACCAATAGATTTTCTGGATGCAGAGTTTCAACAAACCTTTCATTTGCTTTAAAAAAAAAAAAACAGTGCCTGTAAAACACAATAAAATAAGGTATGCCTGTATCTGTGCATCTAAGCATATCTAAACATATAAAAAGTACAGTAAAAATACGGTATTACAATCTCATGGGACCACTGTAGTAGATGTGGCCTGTGACTGACTAGAAGGCTGTTATGCAAGACTACCTAATTTTTATTTTAAAAAACTGAGTCTATATGAATAAAAGCACCTAATTAAAGTCTGTGAATACCAGTATGTAATATATAGTGACAGTTATTCACAAAACATATACTACTATATATCTTTCCTTGAAAATTTTAGCTACTTTTCATTATTAATTTATAATAAATATTACTAAAGTGCCTCTATTTTCTAAACCACAACCCAGAGCACAAGAGGATCCATCCTTTGTGGAAGGCTGGCTGAGGGACAAAAAGGCCAAGCCAATGACTTATTGGCTCTATTCCCTAGATCGATGATTTCTGACTGTTGATTTGATGCTAACACAGATGATTCCAACTATCTCAAGAGGTATTATACAGTTCTCAAAGCAAATATATTTAAAAAGAAAACCTAAATTTAAAAAAGTTCTTAAAAAAAGAAAACCAAATAGGATAGGAATGGAGAAAAGACACATAAGGCAGCCAAAAACAGAGTAAGAAGGCATCCTAGCTCAGGAGCAGGGCTGTTGGGATGACTGTGCTGATTTGTGGTGAGTTACTAGCTTGTATGATTTCATACCTCACTGACAAGTGGCTTTCCTTGAAAGCGCTAAGTCACAGGGTTTGTCCTTTAGAGCACTTCGTCACTCGGTATATCAGTAAAGGACAATAGAAATCCAAGTGACCAAAACACTTCAGCTTAAGGTCTGATTCACTATGAGCATTTGAAGGAAACCTTTCTAAAAGACTACCTTACTACCTTGGGAAAATCCTACAATAAACTCAACTCCAGGTTTTTTGGATGTTGAGGATTCAACTGTCTACAGCTGGGGCCAGCAAATATTTTCCTAAAGGCCCAGAGAGTAAATATTTTGGGCTCTGCAGGCTACGTGACTCTATAGTGTGAAAGCAGTTATAGTCCATATGTAACCAAACGGATCTGGCGGTGTTCCAATAAAATTTTATTTACAATAATAGATTTGTAGGCATGAGTCATAGTTTGACAACCTCTGGTCAAGTCTATCTTTATATGAAAAATACTTCTTTCACACCTTTAAAAAGGAGTTGAAATTTCTGACATCAGAAATTCTCATGTCATTATTCATGAAATCAAATAGGGCTTTATCAGTTATTTTTATTTAGAGAAAAAGTACATGTCCCACCATAACCGCAACAACTTGGGCTCTACAAATTGGGCATTTGTGATTGCATACCTAGGATCAGATTGAGGTTTACCACCTCACTATCAAAAAAAAAAAAAAGAGTTTGTTCCCTGTAATAACAGGGCCCAAGGGAATAGTTGTATACATGCTCAATCAACTTAAGAAAATAAACTCACTTAAAGTAACACAGCAAATTGAGGGCAAACTAAGACCATTAACTCAAAATAAATTGTATCTGTTTATTTAAGTGCATCAGTCTGAATCTTTACCTCAAAATAGTTTATTCATTACTATATGCATGAAATCAATAAAACAATTATTTAAAACTATCCTGCCTACTGTTCTTTGATTCAGGCCACCCAGCTTTCAAGTCAATAAAGTTTTACTGAAACATAAGATATTCATTCATTTAAAAATATTTTCTGAATGCTTATTAGCAACTAGGCACAGTTTTGAAGCTGGAGGGTACAATACAGTCCTGCCATTAAGGAATTCTCAGTCTGCCAAGAAATCTCTTCAGAAAACAATTAATCTTGACAAAACAACATTACTGTCAGATAAAATTAATATAGGAATTAATTTTCAAGTTTGATGAACTGCTATATTAGTCATTAGATACCTTATCAAAGTAAGTATTAACATGATTTTCACATATACCCTTTTTACATTTGATTATACACATTGAGTAATAAATGGAATAGCATTAATTTCCAGGTATATAATAAGAAAACAAATGGTGTATGCTACAAGGTCAAGTTCTTTACAAATATTTAATAGAAGCCTTAAACTGCAGAGCAATCTGTATAGGAGAATTCTCTTTGTATGTTTAATGATACATGGAACTTTTCTGAAGGAATGTTAACAGTACGGTCTGGTGATGGAGCCAGTATTTAGAATGAGGGATGGAACTTTTTCTTTTCTCCTTATACACTCCTTCTACTTTTAAATTTTCTTTAAATAAAGAAGCATTATTAACTTTTTTTTAAAAGCAAGTCATTAACATTTACAAAACAAAACAGTTCTCATTATGAAGTATACAAATAGGGTTGGGGGGAGTTATATCTAAATTTATCCTTTTATTCTACAACCTATGAATGCTTTTCTCTATCCTAACCTCATCCACAACACTTAACTTTTATTTATATTTTTGCTCTTTAAAAGGTGTGGAAAAGTTGAGGGTGGGGGAAGAATACAGAATCCCAAACAACATGTATAAACATGTTTGTGAGAAAAGAAGCAGAGATTACCATTTACTGAACAAATTAGATTCCCTGAGCACCCTGCAAACCAAATGCAAAGATAGGTAAGATATTCCTTTTCCTTTTCCACTTACTATGGACAAACAGAACTATAAAATTAATTAAAGAAATGTTTTCACTGTTTGTTAACTTGTTTTCCTTTTGGGAAACATGACAGGCTAGTTCTTACACTTTAACAGTCCATCAAGGGAATTTTTAACTTAAGCAATTATAAAATAAAAATGTACTGACGCTAAAGATACCTTTATAAACCTGTCACTTTAATCTTTCTTCATGACTTGGTTTAATTAGGAAGCTATATAGTCACATAAAATTTCACTGAGAAATTACAAGCATTACTAGTCATTGGACATGAAATAACTTATAATATTGAACTTCTCATTCTCAGAATAAAAGACTAAATGATGTGAAATTTAATAAAACTTCTTGGAAGATTTACAGAACATTTTTATTCTGTTCATGCTTTGTAAAGGTTTCTCATGCTTCAGTAAATCAGAAGTAACACTATAAGGCTGAGGCTGAAGGATCGCCGGAGTCCAGTAGGTCGAGGCTGCAGTGGCCGGGAGCGGCCATTGCACTCCAGTCTGGGTGACAGAGTGAGACTCCAACTCAAAAAAAAAAAAGGAAGTAACGCTGTAAGTCCACATTTTCTTATTTAAAACCTAATACTAGGAATAAGAAAGAAAGCAAGTTGCTACAGTCTCATTGACAACTATGAAAAGGCAACAAGCCAATGAAAACAAATATGGTTTTCAAAAAAAACCTGAAAATGTTTCTAAATATAAGAACTAATTTCAGGGAGTTTGGGAGGATAGAAAGAGATTTCTGAAAGGAAAACAAAATTACAGCTAGATATAAGGGATAAATTCTAGTGTTCCACTGCACCATAGGGTGATTATAGTTAATAATAATTTATTATATATTTTCAATTAGCTGGAAAAGAGAATTTTGAATGTTTCCAACACAAACATGATAAATGTTTGAGGTAATGGATGTGCTAATTACCCTGATTTGATCACTATATATTATATGTCTCCAAACATTACCATGTACTCCATAAAGATGTACAATTACTGAGTCAATTTTAAAAAACTGTAAAGAACTTATTTTGAATTCAATTTAAAATACACTCTAGAAGCACAGTAATTTCTGGCTACCTGTTTAATGAAATCTAAAGAACACTGAATACCCAACTAATTCAAATAAAAAATAATACAGATTCTACAAATTGAGTCTATGTGAATAGGAGTATTTTCTAGAAACAACCATTAGTTTATTGCTTATTCCTTGGCATTCATATGGAAACTTCCTAATACTCAGAGTGAAAACATGCTTGACAAGACCTACTAAAAAAATTACAACTGTAACACTAATCAGTTTTGCATGTTGAATTAAAAACCCCCACAAACTTAAAATTAAAAAGTCTAAAGTTAAATTTATATATCTTCATTTACCACTTCTTACTTTCCTTATAGTTAGAATAGATGTGAAATTTTTCACGTATACAGAATATACAACTTTTTGTTGTCATTAAAATCAGAAATTCAATTAATATGTTTACGAACCTCTTCTTGGACTCTCATGATTGAAGAGAATGCCATTCACTGCAAAGAGGTTATATGCCTCACGGAAGTTCACCACAATCCAATAGGCATAGAGTTTTGCTGCCCCTGTTGGGATAATTTTTTTAAAGCAGTGGTTTACTACTAAAGACAAATGCTGAGATGATTTTCACTCATCTTAAACAGTTACAACTTGCCAAAAGTATAATTTGTAGAAAACAAAAATCAAAAGCCAAAGACAAAGTAAAGTTTCCATGACAGTTAATCATATTCACAAGGAAATATTAAAAATTTTTAAACTACAATGTGTACACTACATCCCTTTTTTGGGGGGTTTGAGAAATTAGAAAGAAAAAAATTGGGGTTCTTTTTTTTTTAGATTAAAAAATATAGTTTATTTAGAAAGTAAATTGGAGAGAGAGAGAAAGAGGAGATTCACTTCCCCAAGTAGGGGAGGGGGCCAAAGCTTAAGAAAACATGGCCTGACCATAGTTCAAAGATCAAATGGCCAAACCACAGCTTAGCAAGGCAATGACCAAAAGTGGGGTTCTTAACATTCAAACTGCTTCGAAATTTTATAACTGAAGTCTTTTCATGAAAGTTCTCTTTAGAAATATGTTAGAAGTAATAGTCTTTTTTTTTTTTAATAATTTGTGCTCAGGGATACAAAAAACATGAAACCTCATCACTTCAGCACACTGTCACATCATTCAAGAAAAAGTATCATATTGGGTCTAATTTTCCTTTTAAAGCTATCTGTATGGAAAGGTTGAATGAACACAGATTGGTGAAGTGAGATGGTAATTTCACCCCGGAGGCAATGGCAGCAAATACTTGTAGTTACTTACCAATGTATAAAAGTATGCTTCTCAACAAGTCTAGTCACTTTAGTCTATCTCAATGCTAATCTCACACCCAAATGACTTCAGCCGTGAGACACGAACAGAATGAAAGCAAAAACGCCCCCCCCCACCCCATGCCCACAGAGAAAACCTCGCACACACACAGCTGTGAACATGCATTCTCACCATAGGGTGACCGAGGATAGAAAGGGGTAGTCTCCTTCTGGGGTATTTCTTGCACTTTCCCATAAAGTTCACTTGTTGAGGCTTGGTAGAACTTCACAGAGTTGATAAGGCCACAGGTCTTAACTGCATCTAGAAGCCGTAAAGTACCAACCCCATCGACATCTGCAGTATACTCAGCGAGGTCAAAGGAAATCTGCAAAGAAGAGGCAGAGACAGGGCTGCAAGGATCTGTTGATAGCACAGAGACACTGGCAAGGGTGACAAAGGTGATAATTTCACACTGTGAAGTGTTATGTTGGTGAGAAAATACTACTGTTTTCTAATAGCAGAATAAGAGTGTGAATGTCATCTACTTCTAATATCAAATGGCTGGAAAATATCTTGATGCCTATAATTGCCTATGGTAATGTGAAGAACACTTTAGCAATCCTCTATTGCCTGGAGCCCCTAAAGCATGATTTATCACAGGGCAAACTCTGCTCCTCAGAAGCATCTGGGATGTTACTTAAAAATTTGAGCCAATCTTGGGAGGAGGTGGGTATGTAGGAAAATCACATTTTAATGAGCTCCAATTGATTTTTATGTACACAGAAGTCTGAAAATGAGTTGTAGAGCACAGTTGATTTTTAAAAGGATTATTTTTGTTTCTTTTTAAATTATGATACAAGAATGACTTTGTAGTTTGTTACAAATACACAAGGGGGGACACCCCCAAAAAATCCAGAATTATCTTTTGGAGGGTCAGTACCTTGTAATACAGGCTTCCCCAGCTAGGTTACTGTTCTAGGTATCCATTGGCATCCGTGTATCAACTTGTATTGTTGGAAAAGGTTAAATTTGGCTTCAGTAAATTTTTTTGGAGATTCTTTTAACGTGTTTGATCATTTCTTGTTGGGTTATTTACGAGTGTACCAGCCCACACCACACTGAGGTTTCAGCAGTTTTTGACCACCTTTTTGCCTCATCCTCCCTATTCACACAATCACACCCCAAGTGACTTTTTTTTGTTTCCTCAGATTGAAAAAAAAAGTCATCAAAGGGAAACTTCTTGCTGATATGTGAAGAGGTGAAACAAAAAATGGCAGAAGCATGAAAAGACATCAAAATTGATGAGTTGAAAACTGTTTTGAGCAGTGGAAAAAGTATCTCGATAGTGTACTGCATCAAATGGAGAATACTTTGAAGATGACTGAAGTTTAAACATGTAAGAATAAATACACAATTTTTTAAATAAATAAATTCCAGTTTTCTGGGTATCCCCTATACATAATTTTGCTAAATTATAAGACACAGTGCATACAGCAAGATGCTAATGCTAATGTAACTTCTAAGAAGGTGTTGAAGAATAATTCAATATTTTGGAATTTTTTAAGGTACTTTTTAAAAATAAAAGTAACTCATGCTTTTTTAAAAATTCTATGTACACATAATGAACAAATGAGTTGAATATTAAGTCTCCTAAAATAATGAGGCTGAAAATCTTTGTCACTAGTTTATCCAGATGCTAATAAAGTCAGGCACAATGCAAACATGCTTCCCTTGATGCCTTGTGAATGACATCAATCCTCACCTGGAAATATCTCTCTTTGGAGTAAGATTACCAGCTTTATTACCTGGTCTTGAGCATCTCCTGAGCAGAAGCTGTAGCCTGTAGTTACTTACCAATGTATAAAAGTATGCTTCTCAACAAGTCTAGTCATTTTAGTCTATCTCAATGCTAATCTCACACCCAAATGACTTCAGCCATGAGACACGAACAGAATGAAAGCAAAACCACGCCCCCCCCCATGTACTAAGTACATAGTATTTAGGCAATTGCTCATCAGGGACTGGACTCAGACTATTAAACTCATGTGATCAAGGCTGATGAATAAAGCTCATGAAAGAAAAAAGGAGGGCAGTCGGGCTCGGTGGCTCAGCCTGTAATCCCAGCGCTTTGGGAGACTGAGGTGAGTGGATTGCTTGAGCCCGCGGGTTCGTGACCCGCCTGAGCAACTTGGCAAGACTTCATCTCTACAATGAATCAAAAAATCAACTGGGCATGGTAGCGCGCATCTGTAGTTCCAGCTACTTGGAAGGCCGAGGCAGAAGGATCGCCAGAGCCCAGCAGGCCGAGGCTGCAGTGGCCGGGAGTGGCCACTACACTCCAGGCTGGGTGACAGAGTGAGACTCCAACTCAAAAAAAAAAAAGAAAAAAGAAAAAAGGAGAGCAACCCCTTCGGGTCCCCTCCCACTATGGGAACTTCTCTGTCCTCTCAATAAATCCTGCTTTCTCAAAAAATAAAAAAAAGAAAGAAAAAAGGAGAAAAGTATGTCTTACCTAAAATCTTTCAAAGCCAAGAAAAAAAGTTAGAAGCCCCTGTATTCTTTTCTCATAACTGTTTATTGAGATATAATTTACATCAATAAAATTCATCCCTCCCCTTTTTTTAGTCAGGGTCTTTCTGTCACCCAGGCTGGAGTGCAGTGGCATAAACACAGCTCACCACAGCCATGATCTCCTGGATTCAGGTGATCCTTCTGCTTCAGCCTCCTGAGAAGCTAGGACTACAGGCATGCACTACCTCGCCCAGCGAATTTTTTTATTTTTTGTAGAGACCAGGTCTCATCATGTTGCCTAGGCTGGTCTCGAACTCTTGGGCTCAAGTAATTCTCTCACCTAGGCCTCTCAAAGAGTTGAGATTACAGATGGGAGTCACTGCCTCTGGCCAAAATTCACCCTTTTAAAGTTTACAATTCAATGGTTTTTAGAATGCTCACAGCACTTTGTATTCATCACCACCATCCAAGCCCAGAACATTTTTATCATCTCAGAAAGAAACTCTGACCCCATTAGCAGCTACTCCCTAGTTCCCAACTCCCACTATGACCCTGATACCCACTAGTTTACTTTCTGTCTCTATACATTTGCCTGTTGTGGACATTTCATACAAATGGAATCACAATAGGTGGCCTTTGATGACTGACTTTTTTCACTTACCATGTTTTAATTTCTGTTAAATATATACCTAGCAGAGATATTTGCAGTCTTTTTTTTTTCAAGGAATCAGTCAAGTTTGCTTTTTTTTTCTTTCCTTGGTTAGTTTTTCATTTATGTACATGCCGCCTAAACAGCTCCATGAAAGACTAGATAGTATTTTTTAAGTTCTTAGTACCAGGCAAATATTTTAAGCAATGTGCAAGTATATGTATACTATTTAATCCTAAAATCAGGTATTTAAACTGAGAAAGAGAAGCTGTAGTAAGTGGTGTCACCATATGTTATACTCATAGCAAATGTTAAATACACTGCATATATTATATATGCATATGTGAGATTCACAGGGAACCAAATGTTCCCATGTAAGCACCTTAATCATTAGAACATAGAAAAAGGAAACTGTACAACTTACAAGCTTTTAGTTTTGCTATGGAATCCAATTTATATATTATTCAGAGGACTAACTCATGGAAAAGGATTAAAGGCAGTTAGGCTGAAGACAGTAAATGAGGCTGCGGAATATGGGAGGATGATTGCATGTCTGCAGATTTTTAGGCAGCTCTATCAAGAATTAAGCACATACATTTTAAATTCAACATGCCAGAGGATAAGACTGGCTGACAGAAATCTGATTGTTTACAAGGTGTTTTATTATAAAGTAGCAAATTAAGTGGTTTCCATTATTAAGAAAAAAATCGTATGCAGTCATAAAGAACGACAAATATATGTACTTTGCAGCAAC
The DNA here is from genome assembly GCF_000164805.1 of Carlito syrichta. NCBI lineage: Eukaryota > Metazoa > Chordata > Mammalia > Primates > Tarsiidae > Carlito > Carlito syrichta. The sequence continues at coordinate 158,884 of NW_007247680.1, read as the reverse complement.
CTGGATGGATTTGGAGTCAATCATACTCAATGATTTATCACAGAAACAAAGAACTGAGTTCCATATGTTCTCACTCATAAGGTGACTTTGAACAATTATAATGCTATAAGAAAGTGATTGGCCGGGCTTGGTGGCTCAGCCTGTAATCCCGCGCCTTTGGGAGGCTGAAGTGAGTGGACTGCCTAAGCCCGCGGGTTCGAGACCCGCCTGGGCAGCGAGACCTCATCTCTACAATAAATCAAAAAATCAGCCGGGCGTGGTAGCGCATGCCTGTAATTCCGGCTACTCGGAAGGCTGAGGCAGAAGGATCGCCGGAGCCCAGCAGGTCGAGGCTGCGGTGACCGGGAGCGGTCATTGTACTCCAGTCTGGGCGATAGGGTGAGACTCCACTCAAAAAAAAAAAAAGAGAAAGTGATTGGCAGTAGTGGAAAACTGTCGGTGGGTGGTGGGACTGGCAGTTGAGGGAAACTGCTAGGGGAGTGAGGGGCATACCTCATCAACAAGGGTACCCGCATGATCAATGTTTGTATACCTAACCCTGAAGTGTAGCCCACATCTTTATAATAAATAAATACATTTTTAAAAAATCAAAATGGTACTTTCTAACTGATTAATTCCTAAAGGTTAGAAATGTGATCCTGAAATACACTGAAACATCAGGGTCTGGAGAGCTACAGCCCATGGGCCATCTGGCCCATTGCTCGTTTTTGTAATAAAGTTCTTTAGGACACAGCCAAACTCATTCATTTATGTGTTTTCTGTGGTTGTTTTTACACTATAGCATCAGAGTTGAATAGCTGCGACACAGAACTTATTTCCCATAAAGCCAAAAGTATTAACTATCTCAATCTTTTCAGGAGAAGCCTCCTGGCCCCTGAACTAAACCATAGTTATAACTGACAGCCAAAATAAGTAGGTTTTTTTAAAATATTTTTTTTTTTTTGTATCTTCTCAATACCACATATGGGATAATTATAGAGTATGTTTCCAATCACAAAAAGAGAGTGGCATTTTCAGAGGCATGGAGACTTAGTTAACAGTAGAAAACATATTTCACCTAATAAGCAGGACAAAAATACCAAACTGATTTTAAAATAATAATAATAATAGCCCAAGCCTACAAAACACCGCCCATCTAGAATAATTTCTTCACTTGGCCTCTGGATCCCCACATTCTTCTAGTTCCCCCCTATTTCATCGGTAGCAACTCTCTAGGCTCTGAAGCTGGTACCCACTTGGTATCTCGGGCCCCCTGCATCTCCATTCCAGCCCCAGCTCAGTGCTGGGCCTTCTCCTTCCACCTGCTCTCCAGTTGTGTCACTGGGTCTGGGACTCAAATCACCCTCTATGCAGATGGCCACTTGAAGGCCGCCTCAAGGAGCAGCAGCTTCTGGTGTTTTCTATCTACCTGAGATGCTTAATGCCACATCCCACTAACCTGGTCCCAAACAGGTTCCTGATTCTGTCTCCAAAGCTCTTCTTCCCTTTACCGCCCCCCTCTCTGAGAAATGCACTCAAAAGACAAAACCTAGGAATGGTCCCTGATTCCCCCTTCTCTTCAGAGTTCACTGAAGGACATCCAGTCACTTCTCACCACTTCCACTTGAAAGCAGACTGCCACCATTTTTCACAGGACTCCTGCAGGAGCCTCCAACTAGCATGATTAGAGGCCTTTTCCACCTGGACCCAGGAACTTCGCCACTTCAGCACCTGCTATGCTCTTTTCTCAGTACAGTTAGCCCCTCTGCCATCCTGCCATCCCCAGCTGAATACAAGTTTTTCTCTGCCTGGAATCTTTGTTCTGCCTGTCCCCTCTGTATGCATGGGTACCTCACCAACTGCATCCCTCTCTAAAAGCATCCAATGCTTGTCATTCTATACTTATCCACCATTAGCACTGCTTCATTTCTTCTTTATTACCTATCTCCCCTATTAAGATGTAGCTCCATGAGGACAGGGTCTTATCTTGTCATCTGCAGTGCTTCCCATGCCTGAAACACTACTTGAGGCACAGTATTTGCCAAATGACTGAAGATAACATGTTAACTTTTGTCAAACACACAAATATCAAAATAACAAAAATGAATAGTATAGAAAACAGGCTATCAGAATGACAGAAGAAGGTTGATAATTTACTATTATCGAGATAATAGGTAACATTCCAAAGGGCAAGACAGATAAAATTCTATATAAATTTCAATGCTTTAGCCTAAAAATTATGACAATTGTTTTAATAGCTACATTATAAAAACAATAGGATTCAGAGTACAAGAGAACTATCTGGCTGGGCTCGGTGGCTCAGCCTATAATCCCAGTACTTTGGGAGGCCGAACCAAGTGGATTGTCTGAGCCCGCGGGTTCAAGACCAGCCCAGGCAACGTGGCGAGACCTCACCTCTACAATAAAATAAAATAAAATAAAAAATTAGCCAGGCATGGTAGCATGTGCCTGTAGTTCCAGTTACTTAGAAGGCTGAGGCGGAAGGATTGCGGGAGCCCAGCAGAATGTCGCTGGGGTGGCCGTAAGCATGCCACTGCACTCTAGCAGGGACGACGGAGTGGGACTCCAACTCAAAAAAAAAAACAAACAACAAAAAAAAAACTATGTTAGATCCTAACTGATGTGGGGGGTTAGGAGGAGCTGTTACTGGAATATCCAAAGGTCATTCTTAAGGAACTGTAAGGACAGTCTCAGAGATGAGTAGTAAAGCCAGAGAAACCAGGGAAGGATTTAAAGACAAAAATATTAAATTTGAGTTCAAATATAAAGCCAACTTCTCTTACTAGAGTTCCTAGATATAAACATGTCCAAAGAATTATCCTCATTTATTTATGAATGATAAATCATGACCTTTCTTGAAACAAGCAGAACATTAGAAATGGTCCCCTAAATAGGCTGAGCAGGACCCAGATATAGATGCTATAGGCTTGCATTTCTTTTTTAATTTTTTAATTTTAAAGATGTGGGGTATAATTCAGGGTTAGGTACAAAAGCGGTCATCATACAGGTAAAATTTGGGCCTTCCTTTGGTTCCCACTTTACCTGGTTTGAGATCAGGTACCCTTATTGATGTTATGTGCATCCTCTCCCCTGGCAGTGTCCCCTACTGCCAATCTCTTTCTTATAGTGTTATGATAAACGTTTGGGGTCTGCTTATGAGTAAGTACATGTGGTGTTCAAATCTTTGTTTCTGCAATAGATCACTGAGTATTATAGACTCAAACTCCATCCAAGTTGCTGCGAAGTTCATAATTTTGTCCTTCTTTATGACTGTATAATATTCCATTGTGTATATATACTACATTTTTTTATACAGTCCACATTTGATGGGCAACATGGTTGGTTCCATGTTTTTGCTATTGTGAACAATGCTGCAATAAACATGCATGTGGAGGTATGTTTTTTATAGAGTGATTTGAGTTCCTCTGGGTATATTCCCAGAAGGGAGATTGCTGGGTCATTTCAATCCTACACAGTCCACAGATTGGAATGTAAATCTTAGATATATTTAAAGTCATATCAGACTATCATTATGGAAGACCTAGGCTCACTGTGCTAGGCTTCACAGCAAATAAAGCAATTAATAACAATAATTATATTATCCTAAAGCCCTTTTACCTCTCCAAATTCATTATAACTGCATGCCAATTTTATATGTGAAAAATGGACAGAGATAGAAGAGGGCATTCTAACCAAGTAGGGCGAAAGTACTGATAACAGTTCAAATATTATTTATATTGGGTCACAGGAGAAAATAAACCTGAGCAGAGTGGTTGCCATGGGGTGGTGACTACACTGCTCACATCTTTATCTATTAAAAATGATCACCGAAATTGAATCCTTGAGGTTGAAAACATCATACGTTGAGATTTTTTTCTAACCCCCAAACACAGGATCTTGGGTAGTCCCTGAAAGAATGCTGATCAGAAGTCACTCTGGAGTTTTCCGGCAAGGCCCACCATTCACCCAAGGGTTTTCTGGGTTCCAATTCATTCTCACATTGGTTCTGAGTCTCTCATGCTGCTGGCCCAGGACTAGTTCTCTTTCTCAGAATGAGAACTCACAGGAATAATACTGCACAAAACTTTAGTCTGGGAGTTAAATGTTGGGGTCCAGAGCAAGGAAGATGTCTCTAGTGACCAGAGGAAGTGTGGTGGCTGACTAGGACTGTCCCATGTACTCTCCTCACACTTTCTTTTCACATACTATATTCTTGCCTCAAAATGTGATTCAGAAATGCACACAAATTTTTAAACGTCTGAACTACACTGAAAGCAAAAGTTGAAGAAAATGAAGAACAAAAAATATACCTCTCCCTACACACACACACACACAGTAGACTATAAACTACACCAGGACAGGAGCCTTGACTATTTCTGTTCACCATTACATTCCTGAGAATGGCACAGGAGTCAAAACACACCCGAAATTTTAAAATAGAAAGTCATTTGAAGAAAAGTTCCATTTACTTATAACAAATTAGATGAAACGTACATTTGACTATCCTACAAATGTTAATAGAAATATTATCCTCTGAAGTATAAATGGATTGGGAAAATGTATGTGAATAACAATTTCAGTATGGAAAAACATTTCAAACACAGAAGAGAAGTTCGTAACACTCTTATGAGTAAGGCCAAACTTCTTAGAGGCATTTCAACTGAAACAACAAGCATATATGAAGGAATTTAAGGAAAGGCAAAATACATGTAACATGCATTGCTTGCCTTTGTGGCTCAGGGGTGCAGTCTCCAAATCCATGTCATTTGGCCTTTCCTGCCTGACTTCCTCCCTGCCTCCACACCAGCCCTGCCTGAGGGTCTGGGTGTTGTCCTTCCCTGGCCCAAACATTTTCCCCTATGGCCGACTCCTCCTTTTCTCCTCCAAGAGGCCTTTCTAGACCAGGCCACTTAGAACAGCTCCCTTCAACCTCCTTTCCGGGCGTGCCTTGTTTCAAAATACTTAGCACACTGGACTCCAAGTGCTGGCACCTTCATTGGCTTAGCCAGTCTATAAGTTCTCTAAGGCCAAGGCTTTGTTTCTTTCATTTTTCTTATTGTTCCTGCCACTTAGAAGAGTGCCTGTTACAAGGAAGGTACTCAAGAAATATTATTTGAATGAATAAGATGGCATTAAGCCTGAAGCTTAGGCATGTAATTCTCCAATGACCTTATTATACAATTAATAACAAAACAAACTTTACAAATAAAGCAAATTTCGTTTTTAAAACCTCGATGAATGAGCAAAAGGTTCCTGACTACAAATGTCACCTCAGAAAAAGAGATCATTCTGCAAAAGAACTAAATGTGGTAAACAGAAAATCTCTTCCTCTAACATTTGATTTCACAGACACATAGGAGGCTCCCGATATAGTGGGCTGAAAATGCCTAAGACCACACAAGCAGTTGTACTGTTTACTGCTCCTCTGTAAGTGAAAGTTATTAATCAACAAGAGCAACAATAAAACATTACTTCCTATCATGAATCAGTCTTTCCCAGTTAGCAGGAGCCCAGCAGAGCTGACATTTACTTAGCAGCTGGGGCCAGATGCAAATCTTTTTTTTTCAAGACTGGGTAAGAGTCAGGCAGGTGTGGATCAGAAACACTACAGCTCAGTAGGCAGGGAAGGCATCTAGAGAACACTACCCTACCATGAGCAGGCAGCAAGTCCTGATTACAGGAAATACAAAGGTGAAATGAATGGAACCCTGCCCTCTGTGAGCCTGCCTTAAGGGTGTAGATTAGAAAGCAACACAAAGAGCCTTTGTAGAAAGGGAGGCCACAAGGATTAAGAGGTGGGAGTGGGGGATAGAGACTCAAAAAGGGACAGATGACAAAGACAGATCAAAGAAGGGCTCACTGAGGGGAAGGGGCCATGAGGCATTCTAAAGTGGGGGGTGGGTAATCAGCATGGACAAAAGGAAACACAAACACAGCAGCCATGTATAGAGAATAGGGAGTTCTATGTTAATGTAAAGGTAAGTAGAAGCTATTCCGTAGCTGGCCATGTATGCCAGTATAGTTTGTTCAGAGGGTACTGGGAAGTCAATAATGGCTCTGGAGCAGAGCGTTGCCTCACTTCAACTAGGCCTTTTCATTGTGTATGATACTCCCAGCCTCAGTTCTAGCTACCTCCAGTCCAGTCCAAGACCCAGCTCCGTGTATCAGAAACTTCACACCCATAATCCCAATTTTATATGACGTTTTCTTATCCTACTACAATTATATTTTTGTTCACAAACATTGATAATTAGAGGTTGGAAGACTATACAATCCTAAGGTTGTTAGTTCATCAGAGTGATTAATTCTAGCCAGACTAAACAAATGTAACATCTTTGTTTGCCTTTGTACGCTCAAGGTATATTAAGACATAGTTTCCATTACATTTTTTGAAGTGCTCAAAGTAGATTTAGGGCAAATATTTGTTGAATGAATGGTACTGATTTTTTTTTTCATGATTATACATTGTTAGCCATAGAAGCAAATAGAAACTTTTTGCTTTTTTTAAGGGTTCAACTCCTGTACTCGAAGTCTAACCACGCTATAAGACCTTACCAGATCTGATAGCTCTTCTCACTTATCAATACCAAAAGGAATGGCAGTGGCCCCAAGGACATTCCCTGAGTTTGAGGATCTTCATTTCTAATATGTTGAAGTTTTTTTTCCCCACTTCAGTGATACCTCCTTGTTCACAATTCTTTGCCAATTTCACATCCTTTAAGAATTTCTGGTCCCATTCAATAAAGTCTTTCTTGTTTTTTCAGTTAAAAGAAATATTAACTAATTTTAAAATAAACGTTAATTTGTTTTAATTAATTAAACTTAGTTTAAAACAAATATTAAGCTAAGCCTCCCGGTTTTTGAGAAAACTGTAATTTAAAATACTTTGTTACTCCAGTTATCAGCAATTAGCCACATTATACATCTTTTCTCTGTCCACCTTACAGAGAAGTTTATCAGCTGGTGAGAAATACAGAAAACCCTGTCGTGACTTCTGTATGAGAAAATGATACCAGAAGTAACTATCCAGTTTTTTGCAAAGCAAAACTCACAAAGATTCTTTATAGATACACAGGCACAGGCGTGAAGAGGATTAATTATATCAGGGGTAGTAAAACAAAAGCCTTAAAATATTAAACTAAGGGACCAAAAATATTTGTTGAAGATAATCCGAGATGAATACAGGATTTAATGTTTGTTGCCAGTTACCACCCAAATTATGGCACTCTAGAGTATTCTCTATACAGACAAAATAAAAGTCCTTCAGTTGAGTATAAGAAAACAGAAACACAGCAAATAGCTTATAGTCTTCATGATTATCATTACGAAGTTCTACTTTCCTTTTATGACTACTATAAGTACATTTGCTGCTACTCTAACATTAAAATAAGAAGAAAGCATAAGTAGCTTGTCATCCTTTCGTTAATAGGTAAAAAGAGTGAACAAACAAAATGAAAACTCAGCTGGGCATGATGGCTCATACCAGCACTTTGGGAGGCCAAGGCGGGTAAATTGTTTGAGCCCAGGAGTTCAAGTCTACTTGGGCAACACGGTGAGACCTCATCTGTATGCAATTTTAAAAATTAAAAATAAATAAAATAAATTTTTAAAAAGAAAAGAACAGTTGCTGAAATGGTTCAGTGACTCAGAAGCTATAACATGGCCTGAGGTTGATACAATGGAGGTCTTAACTACCCACACAGGAAAGTTCATTTAAGACGAGAAACAAGTGAAATCTTCTAGGCGAGACAAATAACTCAACTTTGGGAGCCTTCAATCCCACTGGCACTGGTACTTGCAGGAGTCTGTAAGTCACAGGAGAGCCCAAAGCAACATCATATCATGTGGGTTATAAGCTGTTTTCCCTCCTTCCTCGCCTCCATTTCTCTTGACCTCTCTCTTCCAAAAATAGCAGATAGTGAATCAACTTTAGAAAGAATATTAAGGAAAAAATATCTGAGCCGTGGGAGAAACATACAAAAGGCTTTTAAAAATAAGTAAGCCCTCATGAGAGAGCTACATGTTTTGATGCAAATATTTCATTGAAAACCCCAGAAAGAAGAACCAGTTCAAAACAAACAAGAACTGTGTAGCAAACTGGCAAGGCAAAGAGAGAAAATAGGGGAAAAGATGCCTTCATCAAAACGCAGTAGTTGGTGGGGTGAGGTGGCTCAAGCCTATAATCCCAGCACTTTGGGAGGCCAAGGTAAGGAGATTGCCTGAGTCTACGGGTTCAAGAACAGCCTGGGCAGCTTAGTGAGACCTCATCTCATTAAATCCAAAAATTAGCCAGGTGTGGTAGCGCGCACCTACAGTTCCAGCTACTCGGAAGGCTGAGATGGAAGGATCATCTGAGCCCAGCAGGTCAACACTGGGATAGCCATGAGCGTGCCACTGCACTCCAGCCTGGGCGATGAAGTGAGACTCCAACTCAAAATAAAAACAAAAACAATAAAAATGCGATAGTTAAAATAATGCTCAAGAAAGAAAAGCATGGAAATCACAGACAGAAACCCAAAGTACAAAGAGCCACCAGATACAGACAGAAGGCTGCCAGGAGATGCTGGCTCGAGAGGGATGCAGAGCCCAGAATAAATGACTCCGTTCATGCTCTCCACGTGCTGCAGAAGACATGAGGCATGTTCTAATTCTCAAACTGCCATTTGAAATGGGTAGGTAGAAACATTGATAAATACTAAGGAGTTTCTAGATCTAACAGATAAATTAAAATACACACAGATCACTAAGACTGACGGGCACTCAAGGCATTCAAGCAAGAAGTCAAGAGTGATACTGTAGATCTATATACACTATAATGAAAATGCCAGCAGGTGACTAATGTGACTTCAGTACATAAAAAGATCATCAATGGACACACTGGAGGTGAACTCAAATTGCCAGGCTACTGTTAGATGTTGTTTCCATAGTAAAAAAATCTCAAGTCTATGGCATTGGGCTGAATGAAAGAATAAAGAGAATGCCACAGCTGAAAGTAAAGTGATGTGAGAGGCAATATTGTGTATTTTTACAAAATTTTAAGGGATAAATAAGCACAAGGGTAAGGAAAGATAAAGGGAAACCCACAATAAAATTCACCTAGCATGACACACATGTTGGCAAATATCACAACAAAGTGCATTTAAGAAAGCTTTAACCTTCACTCTGAAACTGGGAAAGCATTCTGTCTCCTAATCACCAACAGCGAGCTCCTGGCTCCATCTCAGCAACTCCTCCCCCATCACAATCAGGAATTTTCAGACAGAAGACTAAATGTAGGAATAAAAACATATATGCTACAAGAGCAAAATATTAAAAGTAGATTCTGTCAGTGGCCAGATTAGGGATTATTCCTATTTAATGTTTTTAAAACAATTTAGGAAAGTGAGTATATGATGAAAATCTCCCAAGGTTCCACTATATCTTCCAGAAAAATAGAACATCACATTGGAAACAATAAACTTCAAGACCTCTTTTCTTCTTTTTTTTTTCTTTTTTCTTTTTGAGTCAGAGTCTCACTACATCACCCAAACTGGAGTACAGTGGCATGCTCACAACCACCCCAGTGTCAACCTACTGGACTCAGGCAATCCTTCCACCTCAGCCTTCCAAGTAGCTGGAACTGCAGGTGTACACTACAAAACCAGGTTAATTTTTTTTAATATATTGTAGAGACGGGGTCTTAGCAAGTTGCCCAGGCTGGTCTCAAACCCCAGGGCTTAGGCAATTCTCTCACCTTGGCCTCCCAAAGTGCTGGGTTTACAGGCTTGAGCCACCACACCCGGCCTTCAAGATCTCTTGGAGCTACCTATAGGACTTGAAAAAATGGCAGGAAACTTCAAACTAGACCACTTGAAAATAACACATTTTAAACAGGAGAGGAGAAAACAATAACTGGCCCCACATTCTCAGAGCTCTGAATATCTTCAGAGTTTCCTAAAGACGTCAGGCTTTGGTTTGACATTAAAAGGCCCAGAAAACAAGCAGTCTCCACAAAATAATAACCAGAGCAGAAAGCAAGGCCCCTCTGTAGAAGCTCTGAGAGGCTACAAATCCTAGTAACTACACTTTGAGATAGTCTCCTGGAACTTGAAGAATATCGATACCACAAAAAAAAAAAAAAAATGTTCAAGGAAACAAAGTAGCTATCACCTAAAGTGAATGCTAAAAAAATTTATACTTCCTAGGTTTGTAAACCCTAAGCCAGAAAGTGAGTAAAATTACAAAGGTTTTGCAAATAATAAAGCATATGAGCCGGGCTCGATGGCTCAGCCTGTAATCCCGTGCCTTTGGGAGGCTGAGGTGAGTGGATTGCCTGAGCCAGCGGGTTCGAGACCCGCCTGGGCAGCGAGACCTCATCTCTACAATAAATCAAAACATCAGCTGGGCGTGGGAGCGCATGCCTGTAATTCCGGCTACTCGGAAGGCTGAGGCGGAAGGATCGCTGGAGCCCAGCAGGTCGAGGCTGCGGTGGCCGGAAGCGGCCACTGCACTCCAGTCTGGGTGACAGAGTGAGACTCCAACTCAAAAATAAAAAACAAATAAATAAATAAAGCATATGAATAGAAAGAGTATAGACAAAAGTCCAAAAGATTTGAATGAAGACATACCCTTCTTTTAATTTGAATGCTAAATTAATAAAACAGAAATCCTTCTTCAACCAACTGATACTTGAAGAACAATTTGGCTAATCTGCTCCACTTGGAACAACCCAATTTATTTAGAAACAAATTATGCATAAAGGAAGTCATGAACTTTAGAGACAAAGTTAATAACAGAAGCGATCTCTGTCTTGTTCACCACAATGTACCTAGCTCAGTGGCTCGCACATAACAGGCATCCATAATGTTTCTTGAGGAAATGAGTAAATGGATCGATATCACCAAACATGGCAGATATGCTAAGAGAAGACAGGTGATTCCAAATGGCTCCTTTCTCCCCAGATGCCTTTTTCTGAGTTCTATGTTTGAGTTCTAATGAAGGATCATAAAGAAAATAATGATGTAACAAACCTGATATAAACATATAATTAAATAATTCAGCAAGATACATTATTCTTTAAGAGACAAGCATTTATCATAATAGTATACTGTTACTAATCGTTTCTGTATTAATGTTTAGTACTATTAAACTAGCATGTTTCTAAAACAATATAAGTTACACAAGAAAGTATTCACCATATACTTTCAAAATGGACAATACTGTGTTTTCAAGTATTTTTCACATTTAAATTGCTATGCAATACAAAATTTAGATTTTACAGGAAAACATAGGTCATACTGAATAGGATATATGTCTTACTTTCTTTTTAATTTTGCCCATAATTATTCTACCACAGTGTAGGCCAATGTCTATTTCCTTGGGATTTGTGAGCTGATGGGGGACAAGTAAGGCTACTAAAGACAAGAGGGTGGAGGAGAATGACACCTGTACCTACAGCACTGCAAACAAGCAGAAATGGAAAATAGACGTTAATAGCGAAGTCAAGAGGGGAAATAATCACTATCCATGTTGGTGTTCAGGAAAAAAAAATCCACAAAGCATTAGAACCCGTGAATTTTCAGAGACAGAAAAACTTTAATTTGCTTTGACAATAACTCCATTGGATAAGCAAAAGATGCTTGTGTGTGTGTGGCTGATGAATGAGAAACACGAAGAAACTGAATTGGAAGTTATTTGTGACAATTAGCTAAAACTCTAGGGCTATAGTCCTTATTTTGTAATTCTTATTTTGCCAACAACCAACAAACAACAAAATCAGCCTCTCGAAGCTTCTGTTCCTTCTCCTAAATATTAAAGTCCTTTCAGCCCTAATTCGCCTATGGAATTAGGGATGCCACACAAGCATCTAGCAAACATTAATGTGAGGATCAGGAGAAGCAAGGGAAACCAATGCTCAACATTCTATCCAAAACAGCCAGTGAATAATATAATGAGAGTTATAATCAGAAAATAAGGTAGGCCCTGAGGATGAGGGCAGGTCATCTAGGCATCACTGCATATCCTAGCCAGTACACTGCAACTGCTCCTGTTGACCCTACTATCCTTTATGAACCTACCCCTTTAATACCTTGGATCTCTTATGACTCCTTGGACTATAGGTAATATTCTTCCAACATGTTTCCTGGCACCTATTTGGCCTTTCTACAATAAATCATTCATACTACAGAATTATCTTTCTAAAATGTAAAACATCGTGAGGTCACACTCTGCTAAAAGTATAATGGTTCCCAGAACTTTCAGATGAAGTTCAAATACCTTCACTTAAATAATTCAAGTCAACATGGTAAACATGATGCCATATTTTAAGGCTACAACTCCCCATGGGTGCCACTCTAAGTATAGCAATGATGATATTTAAAAAGAGATCATCAAAAGGACAAAACAACAAGAGCTTCTGGAACACAAAGCAGTAAGTAAGGCTAAAGCTGCAAACCTGCTGGAGTTAAAGGCAGTGGTGGAATTTCACATCTCCTGAATAATACACTAAAAGTACCTATTGAGGAGAGAATCTTGAGCTAGGCTTGCTGCTTAAAGATAAGGGCAGAGGTGGAATTTCCCAATCCAAGAAACAAAAAAAATTTTAAGCAGCTTCTTTTTTTTCGTTTGAACCTAAAGCTAAGTGTCTGAAAGAAAGACACATAGCAGCATATGAAGCTTTGTGCAAGGGTCTGCTCCAGAGGACTGCTAGCTTTGCCAATGAACAGAACTATTAGGTTTCCAGTATCAGAGCTGATGGAAACTCCAGGCCACCAGTATATAACTGGTTCTGGACTAGAACGTCCTAGAGGCTGGCCAGTGGCAGCCACATAGCAATTGGGATAAGGATACAGGTCAGATATGACCTATTTAATACAGACTTGCAAACCAAAATTTAAAAAATAATAATGTTAAGAAAGAGAACCACTAAGCTCTATAATTGAAGGAAGAACTTACTCCAGAGAACATAAAACTAAGATAGTACTCTGAAAATGACTTTAGCACATATTTGTTTAATGCTGATATTAAAATATATCTTAGAGACCAGCAAAAAATAACTTCAACTAAAAACAAGAAATCTTTTTAAAAAACAAACCAAAGCCAGGCATGGTGGCTCAAGCCTGTAATACCAGCACTTTGGGAGGCCGAGGCAAGATGACTGCCTGAGCCCGCTGGTTCAAGACCAGCGTGGACAATTTGGCAAGGCTTCATCTCTACAGTAAATCCAAAAATTAGCTGGGGGTGGCAGTGCACGCCTATAGTTCTGACTACTTGGAAGGCTGAAGCGGAAAGAACGCCTGGTCCGGCAAGTGGACGCTGGGGTGGCCGTGAGTGTGCCACTGCACTCCAGTCTGGGCAATGGAGTGAGACTCCAACTCAAAAATTAAACATAAATAAAATTAAATTTAAAAAAACAAAACAAGAACAGATATGAAAAAGAATCAAAATCCTGGGAATAAAACACTTAATCAGCAAAACCCAAAATATGAGAATTGAAGAAAGGTATATTAGAAAATACACCTAGAAACCTCACAGCAAGAAAAGACACCGAAGGAAGACTTGTGTCCTTCAACCATTACATATAACACAGTGACAAGTTTCATGAAAACACAGATTGACAGAAGGAAGAAGGACTGGCAGTCAAACAAGGAAAAGGTGGGCTACCAATACTGGGATCTTCGAGTACTAAAAGGTGGCATAAGTATACTAGTCTTAAAACTTACCTTGGAGGAAGACAGGCAAGTCAGAATTTGCACCTGGCACTTGAGGTACTTGAGAAAGATTATACCTCAATAGTATTAGGAGAACCACTTTGTTCCTCCACAACTTAATGCATGAAGCTTACCTTGGTACACTGGCATATTTACAACCTTTTGAAAAATAAATGATCGACTAGAAGCCTTATGTCAGTGGGCAAGTTAGCAATCTACCACATGTCAGATAGAGATATAAACTAAATAAATGTGAAGTGTGCAACTGGATTAATTTGTATCAAGTACGTGCACCCTTGGAACCTCATGCAGATCGCAATATTGAAACTTGATGCACAGAGCAGCTTTTGTGGAGTCCACATTGGGTCATAACTTCCAAGATATCATCACTACTCTGACTTCTGGACCACAGATTAGAGCAAGAAAGATCTACACATTAAGTTGGGTAGACTCAACATACATCAAGCTGGGTGAGTCCAGATGTGATCTGCCCTCCTTCCAAAGTAGGCCTGGGGCATCTGACACAAGCTGTGAGCAACCTTATTTGCCTGCACTGAGAGGAGAGTTGGAGGGGCTAGAGACCAAAGATGAGAGGACACAGGACTTACAGGAAAGACCTCAGCGTGAATTTGGTTCCATTTTTAATTTTTTTTAATTTTTTGTCTGTTTGTTTTACTCATTTTTGTTTTTTGAGATTCTTTCCTCCTTCTTTCTGTTTTTTCATAACATTTTCGTACTTGTTTTGTTTCTGTTATTTTACTGATTTTTCTTCTCTATTTTTTAGACCTCCTGGTTGTGTACAGGAAGAGTACAATAATAGGTTTTTATTAGATGGCATGTTTATATGATTATCTGTATGTTTCAGGCTTTTTTTTACACTTTTCTGTCTTTGTGTCTCTTTTCATTCATTAGATGGTATGTCTACCTGTTTTCCCTCTTACTCTTCTTTCTCTCCACCTTCTTCTTGCCCTCTCCTTCCTTTTTCCATTATTTTCATTTTTCTTACCTGATTTTACTTCCAGGGAACAAATCTATACCCCCACTGCATGGACAGATGGTAAGGCAGTGGGAAGTGGGTTCTGGGGTACCCATACACTGTCAGTGGATACTGGGATCTGCAGAGAGATTTTGAATCACACTTGCTCCCTGAATTAAATCTCAAAACTGCAAAAAGTATAGCCCGCAACCCACAGACCAGCTTCAGAATAGAACAAAGCCAGATGATTCACATAAGAAAGAATAGGAGACTGAGCAAATAGAGGTAAAAGCAACCCTGCCATCCCTGAACAACAAAATTAAAGAAGCAAGAGGGAAGACAATCTATACAAATAAAGAAAAACCAAAAGAAGAATATGGGTCTCACACAGACCCCTGGGAGGTCAGACTGAGAAAACAGACTACAGAACGCAAACAATGAAGAGCCCCCAGAATGACTAGACTCAAACTAGAAACCCAGATATCAACATATTAATAGAGAGGGGAAAAAAGAGTTCAGGAGAGACAAGAGGAAAATAGGAAGGAGTTGATAACTGAGGTAATAGCAGTAAAGAATACTGTGAATGAAATAAATAACAAACTGATAAGCATGGAAAGCAGAATTAATCAAGTAGAAGAAAGAACATCAGACCTTGAGGACCAAAATATAGAACTAACCCAAACTGTCAAAAACATAGAAAAGAAGCTTATAAAGACAGAACAAAGCCTTCAAGAGATGAGCGATTATTTCAAGAGGCCAAACCAAGAGGCAGAAAGAAAGACAGAGACCACCCTGGAACAAACATTCCATGAAATTATTCAACAAAACGTTCCTCATTTCATCAGTGATGCAACCATTCAAACACAAGAGATTCAGAAAACCCCTGCAAGACAACAAATGAGAAGACCAACACCTAGACACATGGAAATTTGCCCAAACAAAGTAGGTATAAAAGAAAAAATTCTAAAGGCAGCAAGAGAAAAAGGTCATACTACCCACCGAGGAAGACCAATTAGAATACCAGCAGATTTATCTACAGAAACACTTCAGGCTAGGAGAGCTTGCAGGCCAACCTTAAAGTTCTCAAAGACAAACAATTTCAACCAAGAATAACCTTCCCAGCTAAGCTAAGCTTCATTAGTGAGGGAGAATTAAAATCTATCCCAGACATTTAATCCCTAAGAACTTACACTGCCACTAGACTAGCTCTACAAGAAACACCTAAGAAAGTATTAAACACAGAAGAAAGGGAAAAAAGAATGACAATGTTCTTCACAAGAGTTCAGGAAAAAGATTGAAAACACACATAAATCAACCCAAAAATCAAAAGAAAGACAACAAACAAACAGGAATAACAACAACTCTATAAGAACCTCATGACAGGGATCAACTCTTACATTTCAATAATTAGCCTGAATGTGAATGGACTAAATGCACCACTGAAAAGACATAGAATGGCAAAATGGATAAAATATCACACGGCAACAATATATTGTTTCCACAAGACTCATCTCACCAGAAAGAACACTCACAGACTCAAAGTAAGAGAATGGGAAGCAAAATTTCAGGCAAATGGAACACAAAAGAAAGCAGGAGTTGCGATCTTAATCTCAGATAAAATACCATTTAAGCTATCAAAAATTTTAAAAAATACAGAAGGTCACTATATAATGATCAAAGGCTCAATCCATCAACAAGATATATTCATCCTAAAAATACATGCACCCAACATAGGAGCACCAACTTTCATAAAGCAGCTTCTAGGTAAACTTAAAAAAGATATTGACTCTAACACTACCATAGCTGGGGACTTTAATACCCCACTCACAACCTTAGACAGATCATCAAGACAAAAAATCAGCAAGGAGATCCGGGACCTCAATGAGACTCTTGACCAAATGGACTTAACTGACACCTACAGAACACTCCAACCAACAACTCATTACCACATAGAACGTACTCTAAGATCGACCACATCCTTGGCCATAAATCAAGCATAAACAAATTTCATAAGATTGAAATTTTGCCATGCAACTTCTCAGACCACACTGGAATAAAAATAAATATCAACACCAACAAAGTTCTCCCAAAATCCACAAAGTCATGAACACAAAAAAGCATGATGCTAAGCAACTCCTGGGTCAACTCAGAAATCAAAGCAGAGATTAAAAGATAGCTGAAAACAAATGAAAATGAAGAAACATCTTATCAAACTCGCTGCAATGACATGAAAGCAGAAGAAAGAGGGGAATTCATATCTCTACAAACACATGAAGAAAATGGAAAGATCACAAGTTAACAGACTAAGTCACCTAAGGAAGCTGGAAAAGTAAGACCACCAAAACCCTAACTTCAACAGAAGAATTCAGATAACCAAAATAAAAGCCCAAATCCAGGACAGAGAAGACAAAAAAATACAAAAAAACCAATGAAATAAAAAGCTGGTTCTTTGAAAGGATAAACAAGATTGATGGTCCCCTAGCTAGACTGACCAAGAAAAAAAAAGAAAAAGCCCAAATAAACACAATCAGAAACACAAAAGATGAAGTCACATCTGACCCTGAAGAAATACAAAAGCTTATCAGAGACTACTACGTACACGTGTATGGAAACAAATTTGAAAACCTAAAGGAAATGGAGGACTTTCTGACATCACACAGCCTCCCCTGGTTGAAACAAGAAAAATGAGACCCTAAATAGACTGATACAATCGAGAAATTGACTAAGTCATAAGAAAATTATCTACAAAAAAAGCCCTGGACCAGATGGCTTTCTAGCAAAATTCTACAAAACATACAAGGAGGAACTGATACCAATACAGTTGAAAGTATTCCAGGTGATTGAGAAAGATGGAATTCTCCCCAAGTCATTTTATGAAACTAACATCACACTGAAACCCAAGCCAGGTAAAGATCCAAAAAAGAAAGAACTACAGACCAATATCCTTGAGAAACAAAGATGCTAAAATTCTCAACAAGATTCTAGCAAACTGGATTCGACAACACATATTAAAAATTATCCACCATGACCAAGTAGGCTTTATCCCTAGGATGCAAGGCTGGTTCAACATGTGTAAGACCACAAACTTAATTAAATGTATCAACAGAGGTAAAAACAAAAACCACATGATTATATCTTTAGATGCAGAAAAGGCTTTTGATAAAATCCAGTATCCCTTCTTGATAAAAACCCTTGAATATCTAGGCACAGATGGAACATACCTCAAAATAGTAAGAGCTATCTACGAGAAACCCACAGCCAGCATGCTGCTAAACAGACAAAAATTGGAACCATTTCCCCTGAAACCCGGAACAAGTCAAAGATGCCTGCACTCACCGCTCCTGTTCAACATAGTTTTGGAAGTTCTAGCTAGAGCAATCAGAGAAGAGAAGGCGATCAGGAGTATCCAAGAAGGAAATCAAGTTATCCCTCTTTGCAGATGACATGATTCTATACCGAAAACCAAAGAGAATCTGTCAAAAACCTCCTTGCACTAATAAAGGACTTTGGCAAAGTCTCAGGATATAAAATAAATGTGCAAAAGAAAATTGCATTTCTAAACACCAATAATAAACAAACAAAACCCAAATAAAAAGCACAATTCCATTCACAATAGCCACACAAAAAAATGAAATATCTTGGCATCTTCCTAACCAGAGACGTGAAAGATCTTTACAATGAAAACTACAAAACACTGCTCAAAGAAATCAAAGATGACACGAACAAGTGGAAAAATATTCCATGCTCATGGATTGGAAGAATCAACATTGCTAAGATGTCCATTCTACCTAAGGCAATCTACAGATTTAATGCAATACCCATCAAATTACCAGCAACATTCTTCTCAGATGTAGAAGCAACAATAATGGAATTCATATGGAAACATAAATGACCACAGATAGCCAAAACAATCCTCAGCAAAAAAAAAAAAAAAACAATCAGGAGATATCGCACTCCCAAACTTTAAACTTTATTTAAAACTACAAAACAGCCCAGTATCGGTACAAGAACAGGCATATAGACCAATAGTATAGAAATGAGATTTCAGAAGCAAAACCTCAATTTCTCAACCAACTCATTTCAAAATACCCTCCACCACCAACCACTGGGGAGAGGAGAACCTATTCAGTAAATGGTGCTGGGAAAACTGGCTGATCACATGCAGAAGATTGAAACAGGACCCCTATGTATCCCCACAGACAAAAATCAGTTCTAAATGGATCAGAGACTTAAACGTAAAACCTCAAACTATAACAACCCTAGAAAATGTAGGAGACACTCTTATAGAAATTGGAACTGGCAGCCAATTCCTGATCAAAACCCCAAATGCCCATGCCATAAGAGATAAGATAGACAATTGGGACCTTCTCAAACGGACAATCTTCTGCAAAGCCAAGAAATCATCAAGAGAGTAGGGAGACAGCCCACCCCAGACTGAGAAAAAATACTTGCAAACTGTATATGTGACAAAGGCCTAATATCTACGATTTACAAGGAACTCAAACGAGCTGAAAAGAAAAAAATAAACAGTCCCATTACAAAGTCGGCAAAAGATATGAATACACAGTTCTCAAAAGAAGACATATGAGCAGCCAACAGTTACATGAAAAAAATGTTCAGCCTCACTAGTCATCAAAGAAATGCAATTTAAAACTATACTTAGATACCACCTAACTCCAGTCAGAATGGCCATCATCAATAACTCAAAAAATAACAGATGCTAGAGAGGATGTGGCAAAAAGGGAACACTTCTACACTGTTGGTGGGAGTGTAAACTAGTACAGCATCTGTGGAAAACAGTGTGGTGATTCCTACAAGTTCTAAAAACCAACCTTCCATATGACCCCGCAATCTTCCTACTGGGAATATACCTGGAAGAACTCAAATCACTCTATAAAAAAGATACCTGCACACGTC
Organism: Carlito syrichta; assembly: GCF_000164805.1. NCBI lineage: Eukaryota > Metazoa > Chordata > Mammalia > Primates > Tarsiidae > Carlito > Carlito syrichta. The sequence goes on along the minus strand of NW_007247680.1, from coordinate 139,303 downwards.
TGTTTATCGTAACATTGTTCACAATAGCAAGAACATGGAACCAACCATGCTACCGATCAAAAGAGGTCTGTATAAAAAAAAGTGGTACATATACACAATGGAATATTATGCGGCCATAAAGAAGAACAAAATCATGAACTTCACAGCAACCTGGATGGACTTACAGTCTATAATACTGAGTGATCTTTCACAGAAACAGAGAACTGAGTATGACATGTTCTCACACATAAGTGGACCTTGAACAACTATCATAATACCATAAGAAAAGGAATTATAGTAGCAGGAAACTGCGGGGGTTTGGGGTGCTGGGGAGGTGGGATTGGCAGTAGTGGGAAACTGCCTGAGGAAGGGGGGCACACCTCATCAACAAGAGTACCTGCACAATGAATGTTTGTATACCTAACCCTGAATTGTACCCCATAATTGAAAAATAATATAATTTTTAAAAAAGAAAAATAGATGATCTAGAAAACTAATGAGCGCTCATAATTTCACATTTCAACATTTCTTTTATTCAAAAGAACATCAGTTTCCTTTAAGATTTATCACAAGGTCTTGAATCACAGTATTCTTAAAAACAACTGAGAAAATGACTTTCCCTGGGAGTTTTCTGAAGTCGAATAAGATGTTGTTACCTGCTTTCCCTACCTCAAATTACTCTTGGTTTTTTCAGATGAACAACCCAGGGAAGCACCAGCACAGTTTGGACAGGTAAATATAATATGAAATCAGTATACTTCCATCAATGGTAGCCATGAACATGCTATGTACTAGCAGAGAAAAAAACTGATAAGTCATCTAAACTTGCCACAATGACCCAGAACTTGCATTTGTGAAAAGTTTCAACCATTTGTTTTTGCTTACCCTATGAAGCCTAGAATTTCACTACATTAAAGAGATCAGAAAATATAATAAGAGCTAAATAACTAAGAAAGCTGCCTTAAGTTCCTAAGAATGTGGTGTTACATAATCAGAAAGTAACATTAATAGTGTATCTTCACAACTCTCTATGAAGGCAGGTTTTACATAAACAAACACTACAATATAAAAGTTAAAGGAGGGTGCAGACATGACCTCAAGAGACCCAAGAATTGTGATGACCCTCACCTCTGCACAAAACTTTAAGCTTTCCATTAGCTTTGCTTATCTCTCCATTCTTTGCTATTAATTTAATGGTCTCGAGAGCTGTCAGAGATATTTGGTAAAAGCAATTTGTCTTTCAGGATAATCTTCAACCCATTATTCAAAATTTTTTTTTAGCTTTAAACAACATCGAATCTGAGTGGAAGGGGGTTAGGTGGCTGAATAAGCTAAGAAGCAATATACATATTTTTCAAAGGAGATATTTTAAACAATATTATCTTTATTTTGCACCAAAAACAAAAAACAGTAGCTGAGGTGGAAAAGGTTTGGCTGTTTGAGGCAATGGCATACTCTCCAAGATGAGTGACACAGTGCTGCTGCTCTGTGAATTTGCTTAGCTGGGCTAGGAGCTTCCCTGCTTCACAAAGTTAAGAGCAGAAAGAGACTTGAGAAATCACCAGAGATTAATACGAAGACATAAAAGGATAGCCCATTCGTTTTTTTTCCTTACTTGTGTCTAGGGAAAAGAAACTGAGATTAAATGTAGGAAAGAAATTTTTAAAACCTTTTTTCACCTTTTTTTTTTTGTTGTTCTTTTTTATTTATATAAATGCACTTAAAATATACTAAAAAAAAAAAAAAACAGAAACCCACTGAAAGTTATATTATCTTTTTAACTGGTATGGAATTTTCTCTCAATTTATTTTACTTCCACTTTTTGCTTCAGGTACACTGTCCCAATCTTTGCAACAAACATTTATTGAGCAACTCCTAAGGCCCTGGAACTGTTTAGGCACCCAGACACAATAATGAAGGGAACAAGCAAAAACCTCTGTCCTTAAGAGCTTACATTCTAGTGAGAGGAGAAGAAAATAGTCAATACATAAGGAAATAAAATATATAGTAATTCAATGGTGAAAAGCAGTGTAGAAAAAAGCAGAGAGTGGAATTGGGGGGTGCTGGGTTGTACTTTTAAATAAGGTTATGCTTTACTGAGCAAAAGAATTAAACAGAATAGCAGAAATGTGGTCAGCACTGAAGATGCAGCTATAATAGAAGTTATAGCAATTTAAGTGCTTGAAATCTGTCATATGCCAGGCATTCCACCATTTAGGTATCATGACGAGTCTGTGAGTCAGGGACTACTCTTATATTTTACATCAGGAAAAATTAAAGCTCAGATCAATTAAGGCGCTTGTTTATGGTCACAGTTAATAAGTATTGGAGTTGGAATTAACACTAGTGAAAAAAATAATAATATAAAGGAAACAACCAAACCACTACCAAAATACATACGTGCTCACACATGCACACACACATCTCATATGCATTCTTTACTAAAGCTAGTCACAGAATTGGTGGCCTAATTGTTCGGAGCAAGTTAAAACCAAGATGGTGCTTCACTTTTTCTAAAGACAGGTGGCTGTGACTTATAGGTTGGCTTTATAAGTATGTATGGTTTTTCATAATCCAGAGCATATTTTCTCATAGATGCAATATTGTACATTAGCTTTCATGTAAGCCTATTTCAGTAGAATGCAACTAAATACATAGAATTTTAACAGAGAGAATGCAGTAACACGTCCTCCCTGCAAATGCATCACCCCCCTTCTCCAGTCTATTCTCACCTTCATCTCTTCCCCTCAGGATGAAAGCTTCCTGACCACTCCCTCATAGGGGGATCTAAGCATAAGGCACAGAGTGTGCTCCAATATGGGCCCCCTGTCCACCTCACTCCAAAAGCATGCTCTTCCCAGGTAGAACACCCTTCCATATGGATTTTGAAACATTCATACCATCTGCAATTATGCCACATGCTATGTATCTTACAAGAAAGAATAATTTTGTACTACAGGAATATGCAGTCAGAGCATAATGATCATGTTGATAGGTTAAATATTGTCAATCTTTAAAAACCAAACAAATCAATGTTTAAAAATGAGAAATAAATTTCAAAATGTTTTGAATGTTTGTTATCTAGCTTTGAGAGAGCGATAGGACATAGAAAAATGGTATCGAGAAAAAATACCACAGAAGAGGAACAAAAAAAAAAATAAAATTAAGGATGCTCCCAAGCTGAAGCTTGTGAAGAGTAACGCTGTGGATTCAAGACTAACTCTGCCTTGCTTATGTTGCTTCACCTGGCAAAACCAGAAACTTTAAAAACCTAACATGTAGAACTAAAGTAGTTTCCTTTCTTTTTTTAAGACGAACACAGAGCAGACAAAAATTAAACTGTACATGTACATTGTATATGCTTGTATACTCTCTTTTCATTAATTAGTTTAGTCTTAAACCCTAAGTGGCAGAAAATGCCAAAGAGACCGACACACTATAAAAATAGTTAATTTCAGATATTTTTCTTATTGTTTACATATTTTCTTCTTTGAGATTATTCTTCATTCTTCTAATATATACAAATCAACTTTTTCTTTAAAAGCCTTAAAGCCCTGAATATTTTTAAAATAGCATACCCTCTAGAAAAAAATGCATAAATTTCAAAGGTTAAAAAGGGCTTGAATGTAGAGCCATGGGCATGGTCATGCATGTCAATGAAGGTGCAGGCAGTAGGATTACAACAGGACTAAATTCAAGGCACCATGGCTTAGATATTTGGAAGTCAAGTTTTCCTAATGCAGTGCAATGCTTGGAATTTCTACATGCACGTGGTTCTACATTAGCAGGGAAAAGGATGCTCAGAGCCTGACAACAACACAGGTTTGAAGAGCTTTCTTTACACTCAGTGGAGGAGCTGCATTCGTGTGGCACACTCTCCTGCCTTCCTCCAAAACCATGCTCCACAAAATGTCCTATGGTTACAAGTGGGGCAGTGTAAGCTAACAGAAGAATAAATGAATCCAAACACACCTAATACAATTAAAGAGTACAAATGAAGGAGCTCAATGTAGTATGCAGCACTGGAGCTGGGGCTGGGTACAATAAGGCTCTTTTTCCCTGACTTCACACCTCCATGTATACTTTTCCTGCTATAAAACAAGATGAACCACATTTTTCTGTCCTATGAACCTATATCAGAGCTAAACTACTCAAGTATCTGTGATTCTTTTATATAATGTACAATACAAATGACAAGAAGTCTTTTATCATACATATCTAACCTCAGAGAATATGAAGTGATACTTGCAGGGAGGGTACTAGAACACAACCTGAGTTTTTAGCAGGCCCTTCCTCCTAGACTGCTGTTTTCTGAAATTAGGGACCTCAAAGCCAGTAAATGCAAATGCCTCCCAAATTTCCCTTCTGCCCCAATTTCTTCCCTTTCCAACTAAAAATGCACACTACCCACAAATGATGGCTAAGACTGTTTTTGTTCAGAAGCTACTAGTACTTTCATACGGATTTCAAGGTAACTCTTAAGTTGTTCAGTCTAGCTGTCAAGGTCTTCTGTTACCTGGCTCCACTCCACCTGTCTACTCTTACCTGTTAAGTGTTGAGACCAGGCCTCACAGACAAGAGGTCAAAGGGGTTCTGATACTAGTTTGGGAGTGGCAGGAGTGCACATATAAAAGTGCCTTTCTTATTATCTGGAAACCGGAAGAAATGAGTGGCAGCATTTTTCTGGCTCCTAGTCAAAACTAGCATGAAGAAAATCATATTTCCAACACATTCTTGACTTTAAGAGAGATCCTTCCCCCTACAATTTACCATATCCAAAGCTGGGAAGTGTAAAATCCATATCTACCAATGTGGCCAGAGAGACTACCTAAGGCCACAAGACCAGGGACATGCCAGGCTGGAAGCTAGCAACCAGCAGAGCTGCTTTTCCCCACACCACAGGAGAAATGAAAGCAGGCCTGGCACACTCCTTCCAGTCATTCCTCTCTAATCCTAGCCCTGCCACCCGCTTGTCTTGTGATTTATAATCACTACCTGGGCACATACTTCTGGCCAGCTGCCCTCTCTGACACCTATCCAGACCAGTCTGCCCTCCCTAGTCTGGAAAGTATCCGATGTGGAGGGTTGAAGATGAACCCTTAGGTTCAGATCCAGCTCTGCTTCTTATCAGTAGTGCAATTTTGGACATTTTACTGAATCTTTTGTGCCTCAGTTTCCTCTTCTGTAAAAGAGGGATATTAATATTGCCTATCCTATAAGGCAACTGTGAAGACCGCCTGTTAGCCACCACCATCATTATTGTATTCTGATAAGTCTCCATCCCTTCTGGCTTCCTGTTGGAACCTCTGTATGCCACATTCCAGGGTGAAGAAAATTCCCCACTGATTTAACCTTTTGCTCAGATGCTATCTCTACTTCCTTTGAGTAATCTAGTTCCCTGGTGGTCAACTAGTTAACCTAGATTCTTACTAGTACTGGTATACAACCCTGACAAATCCCAACCACTTATCAACTGTTTTTGTTTTATCTTCTACTTAATTCCTTGGCTGCCAAAGAATGGGCTTAAGTGGGCATTATAAACACATAGATGTCAATGTTAGTAAAGCATTCAATGTAGTATTTAGCCATGTCACATCCTTTTAACTAGCTTCCTTTTGAGTTCCCAACCTGCTTCTCTCGGTATTCCTAGCCATTCCTCTTTCTCTTATTTCCTATCTCACCCAGAAAACAGAGGAGTCATTGGGGCGTAACCTTTCTCAAATGTTTTACTCAGACAACTCTACTATAGTCTTCCATCCTTTCTGCCTCGTAGTAGGACAGGTGTCCCTATTCCTTTCCTAACCCCCTACTCCAAGAATTCCAGGCTCTTCAACAGCTCCACTGCTTTCAACCTCTTCCTCTCACCTCATAGATGTGCTCAAGTGCCCACCCTAAAAAATAAAAAAACCCACTGCCTTTCCTCCAACTAGCATACTCCTCACTACACCACGCATCCCTCTTCACTTCACTATCAAATGCCTCAAAAAGAACAGTCTGGGTCACTGTTTACATTCTTTACCCCCAATAACTGTGACCTAGCTCTTAGGAAGGTCACCAAAGACAGTCATAACTGCCAAGTTCAATATCCATCCTTGGACTATGTGCTCCTCACTTCCCTGGGTATCAACCCCACTCTCTTCCCAGGATTTGTATGACTCTGTTTTGCCCATTCTTCTCTGACCTCTATGACTGTTCTTTCTCCATTTTCTCCACTGGCACTTCTTCTTGGTCTTCAGGCTCTTCTTTTGCACTGTCTAATATAAGGGGATGAACAGCATCCTCCAAAAGGATACATGTAAGTCTTGACTACCAGTACCTTAGAATATGATCTTATTTCTAATTAGGTTATTTGCCAATACAATTAGTTAAGATGAAGTCATACTGGCATGGGGCGGACCCCTAGGCCATTATGACTCATGTCCCTATGAGAAGAACAGACTTCAAGACACAGGAAGAATACCATGTGGTGATGAACACAGAGATTGAAGGTATGCAGCTGCAAGGTCAGGAATGCCAAAGACTGCTGGCATACCCCAGAAGCTAGGATGTGGCAAGAATTCCCCTACAGGTTTCAATAGGGGCATGGCCCTACTGCCACCTTGAGCTTGGATTTTTGGCCTCCAGAATGGTGAGACGATAAGTGTCTTTTGTTTATGCCACATAGTGTGTGGTACATCCTTATGGCTGCCCTACATGAGCATGCACTTCTGGTCTTTTCTCTCCTACTCTACTCCTCCCACCTGGATGACTGCATGTTAATCTGCAAGCTAACACCCTTCACTTTACTCAACTTTTTTGCTGAAATGAGGCCCCTGTCTCTCATGCCCCTGTACCATCACCCCAGTGCTCTTGATCCATTTAGCCTGTAGGATTTATTGCCTTCTAAAAGAACATATAACCCACCAACTTGCTGGCTTCTTTACTCAGTATCACTGTCTTCCCTCAGGAACATATTTACCAGGTCCTATCTAGTCACAAACAACTCGAGCAGTGTCTGCACAGAGAAGGTGCTCTACAAGTGTCTGTCAAATACACTGACCTACAGCAGATTTTCAGGCTTCTCATGGCATGCCAGACACTAGCTCTGTCCCAACCAGCACATACCTTATGTTACCCAAAAGTAAAGACTTCTTAGGTCTTTATTTGAAATATTTCACAAATAAAAAGAATGAACTATTAACAGAAAAATAAACCATCACGACTGACAAAAGCAGACTGTCCAGCAGCTTGTCCTACAGAATGAAGACTAGATTCTTTTCTAGGATGTGGGCCACTCACCACCCTTTGTCACCTGGATGGCACTGTGACCCCTCATGCAGCCACATCCAGTCCCAGCTGCACCACACAATTAGTCCACCAAACTACTACTCCTTTTTCAAAGGCACAATGGGCATTCTAATTTCTAGGACATCCCACAGTGTGATGTTTTGTTTCACTGTCACCTCATTTACGGTGAATTCCTATCTAACTCATCCTTCTTCCTCCTCTATCACTTTTTATATTATACTATCAGCTTTAGCATAAGATCTTCCATTTTGATCCATGGACGCCCCCAAGGTAAGGCCTGCAGTTTTTCCATGTGGGTATGGGCAGCATCTCAGAAGAAGCCTGTACACAGTGAACCTCTGCTGTGAGCAGCTTCTAAAATTAAAAACAATTCTTACCATAAAACATAAAGGATCAGCATCAAGAAAGACACAAAAATACACTGATGGAAGCTTTTCGTATCCACCTCTTCAGAAACATATTTCATTATTTCTTTCTTCTTCATTCTCAAATATTATCAGAAACTCTGCTTGATATATGTTTTTAGTTTGAAGTTAAAGCTAACATTAGAGCATTTCTTTTCATTTATTCTCCTGACTTCAATCATCACTGGTGGCTTCTCAAGGACAAAAAGGGTAAAGAGGTTTGTTAAAACTTTTGTTTTAAAATCCAGACAAAGACTTATCATTAGTCATGTCTAGAATTTGAGTGAAATCTTTTCTAAAAAGGCTATCTCCAGCTCCCAAAGTCCTATGTACTTCCAGGGCCAATGGGACTGTGATGAGAAGACTCACCACTCCATGGAGCTCTGCCTACCTGTGCTTATCTACTACCTCTCTCACCACAGTTTTTCAGTGCTTGAAGAAAGGTAAGATAATAATCTCTGACATGCTTCACTACAGCAACCGCTCTGCTGTAGCGATGTACAGGGAAACACGCAGAGGAAGAATGTAATAACTAGATTTATAAGTACACAGAACAGTTAAGAAGTTGAATAATTTTCTTGTTCCTTTCACTTGTACACATATTCTTTGGCTCAATTTGAGACACACAGACTCATATTGTCTATTTTACTTTCTTGTTCTTCTTGTATACAAAAAACATCTGATGATCATATCCCAAACACGGACACCCTCCTTTCCAACTATCTCTCCTCAACCAAAACAAATATGGATACAATCATAAAATAAAGTCAGTATATAAAAGTAGAAAACTATACTCTTAGGTGATATTAACATAACTTCTAAAAATAATTCTTGATGTTTCAGTTTTCCCATGAGGGAAATAGTATGCTATATTCCATAATCTATAAGCTTTTAATTTTCACAAAACATCAAGAAGCAAGCCATAAATAACTCTTCAACAAACATTTGTAGGATATTTACTCAGGCTGGGAACTGTGTTGATTTTGGGAATAGAAAGATAAGGAATCACAGATATTGTTATTAAGGAATCTATAACATACCTGGGACACGTATATGCAAAGAAATAATAATATTAAAATCAATTTAATGCTCAGTGAGGAGTTTGGGCAAATTATAAGCACAGAAGACGGCACTGAGCAAGTCACTGCCCTGTGGAATCGGCAGCTTCCAGGAGGGGTTCACACTGAACCATGGTAGATGGTGGGTCTTAGTGGGACATGCTGGAAAAAGGGTACACGGACCAAACAGAGCCCACAAAGGCAGAGAGTCTTCCACATCACAGAAAAAAGTGATCCTTTTCACTTAGTTCTCCTACTAAAAAGTCACCAAAATCACCAAAGCAACATAAATTAAGAAAATATTGATAGCCGTCCTAGAAAACAGAGATGGGCACATCCAACCAACACTAAAGTATTTTTAAACACTATATGAGCAGATTGATCAGGCAAAACTAACCTTTGCTGATATAGGATCTATACAACATAGTGAGAGACAGAGTCTTATAAGATGTAGCCCCATAAAGCCTTAGATACCTACAAGCCATGAAAGCATCACCCTGGTTTTACATAGCAGCTGGGGAGTAATGGGGCACCAGACACCAAGGGGCCACCATTGCAATGCCTGGAGAGGACACAAGGTCAGCTCATCACATAACTGGGGGGAGGGGTGTAGAGAGGTTGTGACACAATTTATGATGGGGGACATGAGACCACAATGGTGAAGAGGGAGTGGGGAGATACTTACTATACGCCAAATCCACACACCTCCCAGCCTACATCCCCACTGGCTACAGCTTTGAGATCCCAAATACAGGGTCTCAAAGTGGCCATAGTGTTTCACTCCAGTCTGGTCTTAGAGAGAACAACAACAACAAAATCAACTCCCACTCCCACCAACATTTCTATAGGTATCTGCATAACTGGTCTAATGGAGATTCTGCATCTGGAGAAATGCAAGAAACTATTATTTTTCCACCACTGCTCCCAGCTGTACCACGTCAAATACTATTCTTCCTAAGGAGAACCCTCAACCATATGTGGTTAGATCCTAGAACATCCTGGTTACTTTCTGATATCATCACTCCAGTTTTCTAACTCTTCCTCCAAAGCAGGTCAGACTTATGGCTCAGGGTGCATAGCTTAGCAAAGGCCATGCTCTGCTCAGCGTCTCCCTCTGAATCTAGCACCTTTGTCTGGGAAGGGAAGAAGGACCTAGTTCAAGGAATATCTTTTTCCAGTCCTGTTTAACTGCTTAGGATTACAATTCATCACTGCCTTCTAGCGATGTCTGCTTCTGTATTGAACAAAGACCAGTGGCAAGTTGACACATGTTGGCTCAGGTATGGTTTGCTGGAGGTGGCTCTGCAGGGAACCTAGGATGAGGAGAGCTGAATCACTGCACAGTTCCCAGAAAGAGAAATATGGCTTTGGGGCAGCCTCTTCTGACATACTCCCTTCCCTCAACAACTGCCTTCAGCACAGAAGCATCTACTATAGTGTCCCACTGCTGGGGTTCCCTCACTGAAGGTCCATCTTCTTGACTTGTGTACCAGTAGGAAGGTGGTTATTCCAACTCTGTCCTTTCTCTCTGTCCTGCCATTTTTCTACCATTCTCTTCTTCTCTGCTTCAGTAGACTGCCTCTGTTAGTTAGGACTGAGCTCATGTAAGAGTGACAAAAACGCATGAAAAAAAGAAGCTTAAATAAAAGTTTATTTCTCTTTCACTTGCATAAGTCCATTGGTAGACAACAGAGGAGCACCCTGTGAGATGAAATAAAAAAATAAATCTCACAAAAGGTCATCTCAACAGTAGCAACCGTATCTAACTAAAAAACAACAAAGCAAAAAATAAAAATAAAAATTGAAGAGTTAGTCTTCAGATGAGAAATAATCTATGAAAAAAACTCTGGTAATCCCCAAAGCCTTAATAAGGCATCACCCACAAAAAAGTCCTCTCAGACTCCAAGCAATGGAAACCATCCAGGACAACCTTTCCCAAATGACAGGCATAGAATTCAGACTATAAATGGCAAAAACAGTGCAGGAAGACTATGAGAAGATAAAGTCACACACCACACAGGCAACAAAAACAGTGCAGGATATAAAAGTTGAGCTGGCCAATATAAGAAAGGTCTAGCCGGGCTCGGTGGCTCAGCCTGTAATCCCGCGCCTTTGGGAGGCTGAGGTGAGTGCATCGCCTGAGCCCGCGGATTCGAGACCCGCCTGGGCAGCGAGAACTCATCTCTACAATAAATAAAAAAATCAGCCGGACGTGGTAGCGCATGCCTGTAATTCCAGCTACTTGGAAGGCTGAGGCGGAAGGATCTCTGGAGCCCAGCAGGTCGAGGCTGCAGTGGCCGGGAGCAGCCACTGCACTCCAGTCTGGGCGACAGAGTGAGACTCCAACTCAAAAAAAAAAAAGAAAGAAAGGTCCAATGTGAAATTCTAGAAATGAAGAATTCCTTACTGGAATTTCAAAGCACAATGACAGACCTAGGTAGTAGAATTGACCAGGCAGAGGAAAGAATCTCAGAGCTTGAGATCAAACTATTGAATTTTAATGCCCTGCCAATAGCCCTAGACAGGTCATTGAGGCAAAAAACTAACAAGGAAATCTAGAACCTTAACTCAACACTCGACCAACTGGACCTAACAGACTTCTACAGAACATCTAACAACCACAGAATAACATTCTACTCATCAGTGCATGGAACATACTCCAAGATTGATCATATTGTTGGGCATAAATCAAACATAAATGAATTTCAAAAGGTTGAAATAATACCAAGCATCATCTCAGACCACAATGGAATAAAAATAAGTATTATCACCAACAGGAACACTCCAAAACACACAAATACATGGAAATTAAACAACATGCTTCTGAATAACTTTGGAGTTAATACAGAAATCAGGGCAGAAATAAAAAGATTCCTGAAAACAAAGACACAACATATCAAAACTGCTGGGATATCATGAAAACAATGCTGAAAGGGAAGTTTATAGTATTACACTTACATATACAGAAAATAGAAGAATCACAAGTAAACAGTCTAACATTACACCTAAGGGAGCTGGAAAGGCAAGAAAAATTCAATCACAGATTTAGTAGAAAAAATACAAATTACTAAAATAAAGTCACAGTTGAATGAAATTGAATCTTTAAGAAGAGAATATAAAGGCTCAACAAGACAAAAAGCTGGTTCTTTGAAAGGATAGATAAGATTGTCAGACCCTGTGGCCAGACTGATCCAAAAGAGAGAGAGAGAGAAAGTCTGAATAAACACTATTAAAAATGAAAAAGATGATGTCACAACTGACCCTGAAGAAATTCAAATGATTACCAGCAATTAATACAAACATCTGAAATAAATAAACTAGAAATTCTAGAGGAAATGGAGGAATTCCTGATATCACATAGTCTCCCAAGTTTGAAATAGGAAAAATTGAAACCCTAAACATACCAATAAAAGTCCAAGAAATCAACTCAACTATTATAAGAAACCTCCCTGCCAAAACAAAAGCTCTGGGCCAGATGGTTCCTCAGTTGAATTCTACAAGAAATATAAGGAAGAGCTGATACCAATCTTATTGAAAGATTCCAGGCAATCGAGAAGGAAGGAATTCTCCCTAGCACATTTTATGAAGCAAATGTGATCCTGATATTCAAAAATGGCAAAGACCCAACAAGGAAAGGAAACTACAGACCATTTTCCCTGATTAACATAGATGCAAAAATTCTCAACAAGATTCGAGCAAATCATGTCCAACAACATATTTCAAGGATCATCCTTTATGACCAGGTGAGCTTCATTCTTGGGATGCAGGACTGGTTCAACGTAGGTAAATCTTTAAACATAATCCATCATATAAACAGGTGTAAAACCAAAAATGACATGATTATATCATTAGATGCAGAAACTGCATTTAATAAAATCCAGCATCCTTTCCTGATAAAAACCCTTGAACACCTAGGCATCCAATGGACATTCCCCAAAACAACAAGAGCCATGTATGTCAAACCTGTAACCAATATCATTCTTAATGAGCAGATGCTGGAAGCATTCTCCCTAAGAACTGGAACAAGACAAGAATGCCCACTCTTGTCAACATAGTACTAGAAGTCCTAGCCAGAGAAATCAGGTAGGAGTATTCAAAAAGAAAAAGAGGAAGTTATTTCTCTTTGAGGATGACATGATTCTATATCTAGAAAATCCTAGACAGTTTGTCACAAACCTCCTCACACCAATAAACAACCTCAGTAAAGTTTCAGGATACAAAATCAATGTGCAAGAGACAGTTGCACTGCTATATAGAAACAACAAGCAAGCTGAGAACCAAATAAAATTTATAATAGCTACAAAAAAATAAAATACCTTGGTATCCACTTAACCAAAGAAGTGAAAGACCTTTAAAATAGAAACTTTAAAACACTGTTCAAAAGAAATCAGTGATGATACCAAAAAAAGCACATAAGCTGGAAAAAATCATTTTTGTCAAGATGTCCATCCTACCTAATACAATCTACAGATTTCAGTCCCTATCATATTGCCAACATCATTTTTCACAGACCTTCAAAAGATAATACAAACATTCATATGGAAGCAAAAAAGAGAACATGAATAGCTAAATAAATCCTCAGCAAAAAGAACAATGCTGAGGCATCACACTTTCAATCTTTAAGCTTTATTACAAGACTACAGTAACCAAGACAGAATGGTACTAGTACAGAAACACATACAAAGATCAATGGAATGGACAGAAAATACAGAAATAAAACTATGGACCTTCTATAACTCATCTTTGACAAAGCTGATAAAAACAAACATTGGGGAAAGAAAACAACATTTACCAAATGGTACTGGGAAAACTGTCACATGCAGAAGAATGAAACTGGACCCCTTATCTATCACCATATACAAAAATTTACTCAAAATGGATCAAAGACTTAAATGTAAAAACTCAAACTATAAGAATCTTAGAAGAAAATGTAAGGAATACACTCCTGGACATCAGAGTAGACAAGGAACTCATGGTCAAGTCCTCAACAGCAAATGCAGCAAAAGCTAAGATAGAAAGGTGGGATCTCATCGAACTGAAAAGTTTTGCACAGCAAAAGAAACCAGAGAATAAAGAGACAACCCCTGGAATGGGAAAAAAATATTTGCAATCTACGTACTCAACAAAGGCCCAATATCCAGGATCTATAAGGAACACAAATGAATTGACAGGAAGAAAACAAACAACCCCATTAAAAAAGTAGGTAAAAGACATGAGCAGATACTTTTCAAAGGAAGACATACAAACAGCCAACAAATATGTGAAAAAATGCTCAGCCTCAATAATCATCAAGTAAATGGAAATCATAACTACAGTGAGGTACCACCCCATACCAGCAAGGATGGCTATCATTAAAAAGTCAAAAACAATAGGTGATGGCAAGGTTGCAAAGAAAAGGGATTACTTCCACGCTGTTGGTAGGAATGTAAGCTGGTTCCACCTTTGTGGATGTAGTGTGGTGATTTCTTAAAGAACTAAAAATTAAGCTTCCATACAATCCAGTAATCCCTGTTCTGAGAATATACCCAGAGGACCATAAATCATTCTATCAAAAAGACACCTGCACAAGTATGTTCATTGTAGCACTATTCACAGTAGTGAAAACATGGAACCAACCCAGGTGTCCATGGAAAGTGGACCGGATAAAGAAAATGTGGTACATATACATGACGGAATACTATGCAATCAAAGAAAAACAAAATCATGGTCTATGCAGCAACACAGATACATCTTTCCATCAAAAGCTTGGTGAGAGGCGGACTAACTGGAAACTATCATATTAAGTGAACTATCATATTAAGTGAACTATCAGAGAAACAAAAAACTAAACACCACATGTGTACTGGCTAAGAGAAAGAAGGAGAGAGGGAAGAGGATGGGGGCCACATGGCAACATTCTGGGTACCAGGTCCACTAACCAGGGAGAGAAGGCTCACTAGAAGCCCAAACTTCATCTGTAGGCAACTAACTTTTGTAGTAAGTCCTCACTTGTATCCCACAACTCTAAAATAAAAATGAACAGAAAGGGCTAGTATAGTATGATCTTATTATTAGCTATCTTATTTTTTCTATTTCTCCATTATCTATACCATGTGGCTTCTAAACCTTGGCCCAAAATGGCTGCCAGAATTTCTGCCACCACACCTACCTTTCCATCAAAAGGATTCCTTCCCTTCCCTTTTATAGATTCATCCAAGCAGTTGCACACACCACTTCTACTTCAACACAGTTTCTTAGACTCTAATTGCATATCCATACTGAGCTATAAGGAGAGCTAGAACAAACACGTACTCAGACAAAAATTGAGAATTTCATTACTCAGAAGAGGAATACAGAAATTCGGTGACAACCAACAGCTTTTGCCTTACTACCTAAATAGATTTCAACCAAGGAATAATATGCCAGTCTTTTTCTTAGAGCACTACCAATATTTGCAAGTAAGACTTTTGATGCCTAACCCCACTTAGCTTGGTGAGAGAAGGGAACAGCCACAGCAAACCCCAGTCCCCCTCTTTCTCCTTCATACTCTATCTGCACTGACAGATGGGGAGAGGAGAGTATGGGATGAAGAGAGAAAGTGATAGAGATAGCAGAGCTGGTTCTGATGCTGCCTCGTAAGTACCAAGGAAGTAATAAAGGACCTCAGCTTTGAACATAAATCACCAGTGGGTAACAGAAAATGTTCCTCTCAACATCCTACGATGTATGCCTAGAGGAGTCATGACCTTCTCATCTATTCCCAGGAGATACACCTGGAAGAAAAGTTCACCTTTTAGCCTGTGAACCCCTATGAAGTTCATCCCCACTGACCATTTGGTGGGCAGAGTCCCTGTGGGGAGCGAGGAAACAGAGCCTTCCACAACCGCAGTGAGGGGAGCACCTGTCAACTTCCAGCACTGGTCAGCTTACACCTCCCTTCATATAAAGGAGCAGGCCAGGAGGAGTCCCTGGACACTGGTGGAAGAATAGCATACAAAAATGGGAGTGGAAGCCAAACTGAGCAAACAGGGGAAATGGCCCTTCCCCCGCATTCGCAGATGTAAAGTTACAGCCTCTGGGAGGCAGGACAAAGTAACTGTGAAGGGAGAGCAACTGAGGACCAAGAAACAGCTCCAGAAAAGTAAAACTTAGGTTAGATACTCACTGGAGAACATTGAGAAGATGGAACTCTTAATTTAGAAGAACAACTGAAAGTAATCTCCTAGAATGAGACAACAAAAGAGAGATATAAATGCCACAACCAGAAGATCCCATGGCTTTGAAACTGAATGGAAGAAAGAGAAGGAATAATCAACCAAATGGAAAACTTCCTTGAGGATAAACAGCCATGAGACATCAGAAAGAAACAATGACTGATCATGTACACTCAAACAACTGGTAGAATTTCTAAATATAAAGAGAAAATCACCAGGAGCCCCCTAATAAGAAATAAGAAAGGGAACGAAAGGGAGGAAAGAGAATAAAGGGAAGGAAAGGTGTACAGAGGAGGAAAAGGAGAAGAAAGACAATTCTAAATGCTAAAAACAGTAGAGTAATCATCACACAAACATGAGGGAAAGGATTGTAACTCCAGTCGAAACAAAATATACAACAGTCGTCCCTTAGTTTCTGTGGGTTCCACATCTGCAGAGTCAACCAACCATGAATAAAAAATAATTCAGGAAAAAAATGACAGGAATAAATTAATAAATTTTAAAATTACATTATAATAGCTATTTACATAGAATTTACATTGTAGTAGGTATTATAATAAATCTAGAGATTATTTAAATATATGGGAAGATGTGTACAGGTTATACGCAATTACAACACCATTTTACACAAGGGACTTAAGCATCTGTGGATTTTGGTATCTGAAAAGGGGCCTGGAACCAACTCCACACAGACACCACAAAACAAATGTGAACAAAAAGGAAACCCATTTTTTAAAAAAACAATAACATTTGAAAATTATACATCAATGCAAAATATTAATGGAAAAGTACTTCAGCCAAAATAATTCCAAATAAGTAAGATATGCAATAAGGTGAATAACAAAGACATTAAAAATTATAATTGGCCCAAACCATGTTAATAATATAGCTCAGGAATTAACTGCAATTGTTCAAAAAGATATTAAAAGAGAAAAAGCATACTGTAAAAACAATCTGATCTAGTATAAAATATAAATTATTTTTTATAACTTAGAATTCAAGTTGAAGATGACAGACTACCTTAAAAGCTTGCACAAGATTTCCTTTTATCTTTGGCAGGGAGTCAGTGGGATGAGGCACTGATAAATTCTTGGAATTTGTAGGTTTAAATATTCTTATGAGAAACAACCAACAAAATACAGTTGGAATGCAGAACTTTAAAACAACTGGAGGTATTATATGACTGAAAGAAAATTAAATTAATAAGAGAGATCAAATTAAATTTTAAAAATAAAAAAAGCAATGACAGTAATTAAGGCATATAGACTCATAATCAAAATAGATATAAATGCCTCAAATTCTTTTATTAAGACACAAAAGGGCTGGATGCGAGGGCTTATGCTTGTATTCCCAGCGCTTTGGGAGACCGAGGTGTGAGGATTGCTTGAGTCCAGGAGTTATCAACCAGCCTGGGCAACATAGAGAGACTTCAGTTCACACACACACACACACAAAATCAAAAAATTAAAAAGGTCATGGTGGAGTGTGCCTAAACTCCCAGTTAAAGTAAGCCTCCTACCCAGGCTGAGGTAGGAGGATCGCTTGAGTTCAGGAATTTGTGGCTGCAGTGAACCATGATCTTGCCACTGCACTCCAGGCTGGATGACAGAATAAGACCCTCAACTCAAAAAAAAAAAAAAAAGAAAGAAAAAAAAAAGACACAAAAAGGTTTTGAGTCAAAAAAAATTAATTAAATGCTATTTTCAAGATACATGCCCAAAACAACACGAAATAGAAGGCATGAAAACAAGGGGATAGATAAATTCTAATAAAAAGAAAAAAGTGTAACACTGACATCAAAAAAGTACAATTCAAAAAATTCACAATCAGGAAAAAGATATTTTATAAATTTTAAAATGTAGACTTAAAAAAAAAAGATAAAACATTATGAACACAGCAATATAATAGCTTCCAAATATAAAAAGTGAAAATAATTCAAGCAGAATAGACAATACAATTTTACTTGGAGAATTTTTACGTAAATCTTAGAATTTGAGATTTAAGTAGCTAAAAGTTAACAAAGGAAGGAAGGTGTGAAGGAAGGGAGGAAAGAGAAAGCCTGGGAAGGGAAGGGCATCAGGATTGCAGAGGGCCTGACTCAGGCTCTTTTTCCTGACTCTGGATGGTATACTAATGCTCTGCCTGTATTAAATTGGGCAGCAAAAGGCAAGAAGAAAAGCAAGCCTCAGACACCTAATCATGGAAGAGTAGGCAGGATCTGGACACAAGTGCATCTGACAAGTCAAGAATAAAGACACCCTGGGTGAAAGGTTGGCTGGAGCCTCGAATGATAAGCAAGGTAGAATAGATTTACCCCAGTGAGGGAAGGGTATACCTAGATGTCTCTGACATACACCTCTGAAAACAGTGCAGAGAATGGGGTGGCTAAGGGAAGCAAAACAGCAGCAGGGAGCCCTGAAAAGCCAAGACCTGGCTACCCTTGATGTCTTCTTCATTTTCCACCCACTGACCCTCACCCCCCTATGCTTGCTGGCTATAAATCTCCATTTGTCCTTGTTGTATTCAGAGTTGAGACCAATCAATCTCCCCTATTCCTATGCCCCTATTACAAGAGTCTTGAACTAACTCTTCCTTACCATTTTAACAAGGGTCAGAATAATTTTTTCTTTAACAAGTGTTTCCTACTAAGAACATGGAGTCAATAATAAGAGTTCAAAGAGAAAATGTGCAAACAAAATTCATTCATTTAGCAGGTTTTTATTGTATAGCCACTATGTGCTATTCACTAGTCTAGGCATGGGAATACTGTAATTAACAAAACATTTGAAGTCCCTGCACTCTTGGAGTTTTTACACTCAAGTAGGGAGAGTGGACAATATCCAAATGTACAATATGTTAGGCAATAAGAGTCATAAGTAACACTTAAGAGAGCAATGACCACATGCCAGGCATCACTCTTAAAGCTGTGCCTATATCAACTCATTTCATCTTCATAACAACTCTATAAAGAAAATAAAATTATTGCCCAAATTTTACAGCAAAGAAACTGTGACACAGAGAGGTTAAGGTGCTTATCCAAAGCACACACCTAAGGAGTAGTAGGTCCACCAGTCAAACTCAGGCAGCCTGGCTCTGAAGTTGTGCTAATCTTTAAAACACAACACTAACTCTAGGCACAGGAGAAAAGACAGTGACAAGTAGACAAGGTGGTTACAGAAGTCCTCTTTGAAGATCTAAATGTGTGTGAAAACAGGCCATACAGGTCTTCTGAGGAGAAGACTGTTTCACAAGGAGGTTATAGAAATTCAGAGGCTTTGATGAAGCCAGGATCAACAAAGTTAATGTGACTAAAAAGATAGAAGGCAAATGCAGCCAAGCGTCAGCTCATTTATGAACTTAAAGGTCACGGGTTCTACGCTATAAAATATAAGGAAATATCTTCTCCCAATTCTGTTAGAAGATATTAGTCCCCCATTTTTTACATAGTTTACACCAACGTTCTTATCTGAAGCCACAGTTCACACAGTTGTTCAGCCTTACTCGTTTTAAAATATCAACTTTATTGAGCATAACTCAAATGTTCACATCTTGAAACATAATTTGCAATTACCTATTTAAAGTATACAATTCAATGGTTCCACGTATCGACAGATTTTTGCAACCATTACCACAATATCAGAATATTTTAATCATTCCAAAAGATACTCTGTATCTATTAGCAGTCACTCCTCTTTGCATCCACTCCCATCCCTCCCCCTACCCTAAGCAATTGCTAATCTACCTTATGTCTCTATTTCCTATTTGAGGTATTTCTTGTAAACATGTTTTTTGTCACTACCCTCTTTCAATTCGTATAATGTTTTTGAGGTCCATCATATGGTAGCATGTATTAGTACTTCATTCCATTTCTTTCTTGTTAATTCTTCTCCATATCACTTGTATATGATGTCCTTTTTTATTTTTTATTTTTAAAGAGAGAAACAGGGTCTCACTTTGTCATTCAAACATTATTGTACAAGTTTTTGTGTGAATATATGCTTTCACTTCTCTTGGGTTCACATGTAAGAGTGGAAATGCTGAACCACAGGGTAGAACGATGTTGAACCATTTGAAGAACCACAGATTGTTTCCAAAAGTGGCTGCATTATATTACATTCTCACCAGTAGTGTACATGGCTTCAATTTTCTAATTTCTTTGCCATACTTGAATTCTACTCATCCTAATAGACATGAAGTGGTATCCCAATGTGGATTTGGTCTGCATTTCCCTAATGACTAATAATGTCAAGGATCTTTTTTTTCACATGCTTTTTGGTCATTTGTATATCTTTTTTAAATAACTACCTACTCAGATCCTTTACCCACTTTTTAATTGGGTTATGTGCTTATTATTGAGTTGTAAGAGTTTATTATATATTCTAAATATATAGATATTATCAGATATGTGATTTGCAAATTGTTTCCTCTATTCTGTGGGTTGTCATTCACTTACTTCATGGCATTTGTGGAAGCACAAAAGTTTTTAATTTTTATGAAGTCCAATTTATCAATTTTTTTATTTGGTAGCTTGTGTTTTTTGTGTCATATCTAAAATAACATTGATAAGATGGAGATTATGAAGATTTACCCCTATGTTTTCATCTAAGAATTTAATAGTTTTAGCTCTTAGAGCTAACATGACACATCGATTCTAAAATCCATTACAATTGCAAAAGTTTCAGAAAAGCCAGAAAAAGAACAAAGTTGGAGGACTCACAGTGTCCAAATTATAAATTTACTATACAGGCAACAGGAATCAAGAAAATACTAGTATACGACTAGATATATAAATCAATAGAATAGACTGAAACTGTGAGTCCAGAAATAAATCTCTGTATCTGGGACCAAGTGGTATTTGACAAGAGTGCCAAGATCATTCAATGGGAAAATAATAATCTTTTCAATAAATGGCAGGAATAATTGGAAAACTATATGCCAAAGAATAAAGTTGGATCCTTACCTCATACCACATACAAAATTCAAACAAAAATGGGTAAGGACCTACATGTAGAAGTCTTTGTTTGTAAATAGATTCACTATTTACAACCAATTCCTTTTTGCTGTTGTTTTACCATTCCAATTTTATTTTGCTTCATTAATTTGCTGGCTAAATTACATTCTCAAAAGGTTTCCAAGAAAGTACATAAGTGCTAAACAACCACAGTTTATCATTTGTTTTTAAAAATTTGTTTTAAAATGGTCTGTAAAGGAAAAGTGGATTCATACAACATTCTGGAATCACACTTTCTTTGTTCCACCATCTCCTGGAACCAAGGTTTATTGTTTCATTCATTTAACAAATACTGTTGAATCCTATCATGTTAGACAGCAGTGGGGGAAAAAGACACTGTCCCTGTCTTTATGGCTCTTCTATTCTATTCTAAGGACATAAACAATCAACAAAAATTATGTAACAGTTGGGTGACAAACATTACAGAGATAAAGCAGGATGGATATGGGATACAGAGACTAAATTAAAAATGGAAACATACTGCAAAAAAAAGTTCCAACTTATTTACTTTTTTATTTTTTATTTTTTTGGTTTTTTTGAGTTGAAGTCTCACTCGGTCGCCCAGACTGGAGTGCAGCGGCCGCTCCCGGCCACCGCAGCCTCGCCTGCTGGGCTCCAGAGATCCTTCCGCCTCAGCCTTCCTTGTAGCCAGAATTACAGGCACGCACTACCACGCCCAGCTGATTTTTTGATTTATTGTAGAGATGAGGTCTTGCTGCCCAGGTGGGTCTCGAACCCGCGGGCTCAGGCAATCCACTCACCTCAGCCTCCCAAAGGCACAGGATTACAGGCTGAGCCACCAAGCCCGGCTCAACTTCTTTATTTTTCATAATCTTTTTGTTTTCCTCTATTCCATAGATCATTTCTTAGGAATTAGCACTGAATATAATGAAAAGGCATAAATCTGAATGGCATTAACCCTGAATATAACGAAACTAACATTGACTATAATGAAAGGCACTGACCTATCAATGTTCTTTCAGTGTTACAATTACTTACTCCTTAAATTGAAAATATATTGTTCTAAAATCCTACCCTATACTAATTTCAAGGAGTTAAATGTTGAAGAAATTTCTAGGTTATTCAGCTCTATTCCATAATAATTTCAGACTGTATCAGAGAAAAACACCATAGATTTCTGAGTCAAAAATCCAAACATTAGACATATTTTTAAAAATACTGTCACAGAAATCACAAATACTACACTTAGATAATAAAACTAAATTCAACATCTACTCGTTGTGTGTCTAACACTATTGCACCTAAAAAGATCTCAAACTCAATGGAGTAGTCTTAGTTTCACAAATTAGATGGTACCCTAAAATAATGCCAGAAAAATCTATTACTCTCATCTGGGTGTGGAAAAGTTATTGGTGGACGGGTTATTTTGAAAAGTTGGAATTTTTCTGAATCTATTTTCTAACTACCAAAAGTCAGAAAA
This sequence comes from Carlito syrichta, assembly GCF_000164805.1. Classification (NCBI taxonomy): domain Eukaryota; kingdom Metazoa; phylum Chordata; class Mammalia; order Primates; family Tarsiidae; genus Carlito; species Carlito syrichta. The sequence continues at coordinate 116,930 of NW_007247680.1, read as the reverse complement.
AAAATAGTATACATTTAACATGAAGAGTCCCTGTATGAACATGTAGAATCTTGGCTAGCACAAGACCATGCTCCATAATGGAGTACATGGTAATAAATTACATGCTTCCTAAGCTCACATACTTCTAGAGTGTCAGAGTGAAAGTCAGAGTCCATAAATGGAATGATTTATTTCTTAGTCATAATTAATCTAGATACAGAGAAAACCATGATGATAATGTTGCTAATAGATGATGATACCATATACTTCTGTGGCATCAAAATCTCACTGAGGTTTCAGATGTTAACTTATTAATATCCTTTATATCCCTCTGAGTAAGGAGAAAATACACATTTCAGTTTTGCACATTGGTATACCATAAGCAAAATAATTTAGTTAAAATTCCAATAAATCACAGCACTGCCAAGTTAAAAAACCAGTATAAGAATTCTGTTCATTAAACTATAAATTTTAAAAGCACTTGTCATTTATGCCCTACTCACTCCCTCAAAGAAATCTTGACAAAAATTTAAAAAGGAATTTCCAAGTGGTAGAATAATTTAAGATATTTATTAATGCCTTTATTATTTATGTAATTAACAAGCAAGCATATAAATAAATATAATTGAAGGACATATTTTGTTTCTGTGAAGTGACTTTGTTATATTAGAATTTCATTTAAAAAAAATTTTTCTTTACTATTTTAATAGCTCTAGGGGGTACAGTTTATCATTACATGCTTGCATTGTATAGTGACAAAAAAGCCTAGACTTTAAATGTATTCACCAACCTCACCTGTGCACATTGTACCCAAAAGGTGATTTTTTTTTCAACCCTCCGCTTCTTTCCCCACCCACTTCCAAGTCTCCAATTTCATTCTCTATGCCTTCGCAGATCCTTAGTTTAGCTCCCACTTAGAAGTGAGAACAAGTGGCATTTGCTTTTCTGTTCCTGAGTAAGTTTACTTAGGATGTTGTTCTCCAATTCCATCCAAGTTGTTGCAAAACACATTATTTCATTCTTTTGGTAGCTGAATAGTATTCCATAGTGTATATATATCACATTTTAATTATCCACTAATCAGTTGATAGACATTTAAGTTGATTCCACATCTTTGCAATTGTAAATTGTGCTGCCATAAACCTGTGGGGCAGGTGTCTTTTAAATATAATGATCTGTGTTCTTTTGGATAGATAACAGCAGCAAATTTTAACAGCACACTTAGAGTAATACTTATTAGGAATGAGGAGTTGCACAGGACCTATTGTTTTTCCTTTTTGGGGGGGTTAGAGTCATTTTTCTTAATCATAAAAGATTTGCCTTATAACTTCAAAACAGTCAGATTAGAGTATAACAGAATTTAGCAGGTTCTTGAATTTTGAAACAACCTGACTTGCAAGCGGGAGGGATAAAATCATCTCAGGAATAAATCAGTACCTTTCAAAGGTCAGTGAAAGTACTGCCCTGAGCTAGGGCCAGAGCCCATTATTTTAAACTGCTATTGTACCAAAATTCTATTCATTTTGACCATTTCCCAATGCTTTGTGTGCCCAAGAAGGTTATTTTGCCCTAAACTTCTAGTAAAGATCCAATGTAGGCAATTATATTTTGGCATTAGACATCTACCATATGTTAAATTAAGACACAATGTTATGATCAGCTTGTGACAAAGAAACTCTTCTCTATGAAACAGTACCAAGTATTCAGAGGTCAATGAAATAAAAAGTTATCAGCCATATAGGTCTATATTAAAAATTATTTATTAAAGCTTTTAGAGTATGCTCATTGCTAAAAGACTATAGGGCAAGCCCCTCCCATTAGACCAACAATTTAGAGAGTATTTACTAGTCATACAACACCTGCTCCCTAAAAGGGCAGATGTAGTTTAAAGCAGTAAAGTCTTCAGAGCAGTTTTTCTGGGTATAGAACTCAGTGGAAATCGTGAGCTATGGAGGTCGCCATAAGGTCACAATTGATTATCCCTCACCATAAAATAGCTATCTGTTACCACTTCAAAATAGCTCAAAATTTGAGAACAAAATTTAGCCTTTTTTTCTCCAAATTTTATGATTCACTCAATAATTTACTATAATATTAATTAATTTAAAAAATAAACGTTTTTGGCATGTTAAATCCTTCAAGTAGACATCAGATATTATACTAGGAAAGTCTGACAACTCATGAGCTGTTTGACACAAATATTCCACCCTCTGGGCTTGGTCTGATACTCGTATTGACTGAGGCCTTCTGAACTATCATTAGGCCTCCTGGCTGACTGTCAAAATTCTAGACTTCTGGTACTGTATGTCTAGCAAAAAGAACAAAATCCTGAACACTTCATCTACTGACATGTCTTAAAATTGTGTAGAGAGAAAACAGAAGTGGTGGAAACAAGGACTCTGGGATAAAGTACCAGGGAGTACAAAGGCAGAGGCCAATTTTAAGCAAGTTTTAAATGGGTTTCTGATGTTTGGATTTAATATTGCTCTTTAGAAAATTATTTGAGCTAATGTTTGACATAGTCACTGAAAACGGTCTATAAAATATAGCAAAAAAAAAAAAACATACACACTATCAATTCATAGATTTAATAATTAGATAAGGGTGACTTGCAATGAGTGTAAAGATAATTTATAAGTGAGAGCTTCTCAAGTATTTAAGAAGTACTTAAGAGTGCTTATAAACAAAGTCCTGTTTTAAGTAGTTTGAACATTCTTGCTAAAATCTTGTTTGCACTATTAGCTTGCTTAGTGGCAACTCTTTTTAGAGACTGTCATGGTGAGTTTTAATAAGGTTTATGTCTGGAACAGCTCAAGTCCTGACTCAGTGGGGCCTGGACTAATAAGGTTTTAAATTATCTCATAATACAAGGCCTCATGCAAGATGTTAAGTATCGGGATTCAGGAAATTCAACTGTATGGTCCAAGGTAGAGGTAAGAAAACCCCAGTCAGAAACAGACCACAATGGCCATTTACCTGTCAGGAAATAACTGCCTCTTTATGATTTCAACTCTGTTAAGAGAAAAAGTTATGTGACCTAGAATGGACAGAAACTGAAGTTACATCCTAAATCAACTGGTATTTTGACATGTAAAATCTAGTTTAACAATTTTAGCTTTTGTTGGCTCATTTTCTGTCAGAAATCTTGGTACAACTGAGGAAAGTCTAAATCCTGTAGTCTGTCACTTGACTGACTCTGTTAGGACCAATACCTCACCTTCTTAATCTTCCATTAATCCAATATAACTAGCCATTTCTCTTTTCCATTGCTAAACCCAGTGTGTTTGACCTCACAGACAAAACCAAAGGTCTACCAATGGGCACACACTCAACTATCTGGCTGCCAGCCTCAGTTGGACCCTCAACACCACCAGGCACTCTTGACTGCATTTGATCCAAGGAGGTTATACCATGCTTCTTAAAATACATGCTCTTCTCTTGGTCTCTGTACAGCACAATTCCACTGTACTCCTACATCTCTGACCACTCCTAATTAGTCTCTTTCACCCAAGATACCCCATCACATGGGGTCCCTAAAGTTTTTCCCCCCAAAATAACTTACTGTAACAGATAGATTTCTTCAAATTCAGCTACGACTTAATACATTGATGACCTCTAAAACCTCATCTCTAATTCAACCATCTTATAAACTCTAGACAAGCATGTCCAATTCCCACCCTCCTGAGTACCCTCATTACCATTGACCCAGTTGCACCAGCAGAAATGTAGAAATCATCAAAACCACTCGTTTTAGAGGTGAAGAAGAAAGATCTAGATTCTAGATCTCTGCTTATAGTTAAAATGTCATTTCTTAGCAATTGCCACAAAATAGAATTATTTATTGAAGGTAAACGAAAAGTAAATGTTTTAATACATTTTTGTATTCTATTTTATTTGTGGTATATTCTATATTAATTGAAAATATACTTTTCAATTTAAGTTTCTGGTGTCTCCTAATCCACAATTTCCACCACCTTTTCCATTCTGTAATCAAAAAGCTGGCAAGGTATTTACCAGGCCCTTAAATAAATCAATCATCATAAAATTTACAACATTCTGAACTTTAAATTAATTTACATGAATACAAAGTGCATGAAGTTTTGCTATGATAGTGTTCTAAGCAATTAGTAGAGTTTGCTCAGGGCATGCTGAAAATACTTCGCCCTCAAGTGTAGGAGTGTTCTGAGCAATACACTTAGTAAATGTTTTATATAGAAGAAAAACAGCAATCCGTTCTATAATTTCCTATCTTATTCCTAGGGATAGAGAAAGAGTTATATAAGATAAAAGAAAGTCTCATATAAGGTACTCTTGTGAATACAATAGAAAAACAGCTGATTTGAGCAGGTTTTGATAGGGTAGAATAATTGTGCAAAAAAACTCATCATTTGATAACTTCAAGACATGCAACGCAAGGAAGTATCTCAGATTCCCTCAACATGCAATTCTTATGAAACCACACCCTTAAGAACTTTCATTGTGGTTTTGTTTTGTGAGGAATACAAAATGTATTATCAAATGAACAACAGGACCAAAAGCAAATAATACCATTATAACACAAGCTTCCCCTAATTAAAAAAAAACATTCTTTCATAATTCTGTTAGTATCTCAAGAACATTAACTCTAGTTATTTATAATGAAAAATTCTATAAGAAATTTAGTCTTTAGGATAATTTATTTCCTCTTGCTACATCTAGTTTTTCTTTTACATTCAAGAATATTACATAGCTTGATACCATTTCCTCATTATGTTCTCAAATTTACTTGGTTTTCTCAGGAAAGAACCTGATGTTTTCACTTCCTGGTTTCTGAAGTCCAGGGTCTTTTGCAGTGTTGATGAAAAAATGTCAAGTTTTACTCTGAGCCAAATGTGGATGACCTTGGCCTGTGGTACACTCCCAAGAAGTCCTGAGAACATGTGCCCCAAATGGCTGAATTACAACTTGGTTTTATACATTTTTAGGTAGACAGAAGTTACAGGCAAAACATAAGTCAATACATGTGAGGTTTACATTGGTTGGCCTCAGGAATTCAAGATATCTCCAAGTAGGGGATTGTAGGTCATAAGTAGATTCAAATCGGCCATTAGTAGAAAGAGGTAAGCGTTGTCTGAAGAATTCAATATCAATAGCAGAAATGCTTACTTAAGATAAATGAATTTCAGAGAGTCAAGGTTCCTTATATATAGATAAAGGCTTTAAATTAGCAGGCTTCAGAGAGGTATTTTAAGAGGTGACTAGAGTCCAGGAATCCTCAGGAAGGAGATTCTACACAGGTGCAAATTTACCCAAAGATGGCTTGACAGGGCCATAAAACATTTTTTATTTCCTTCTTTAGCTGCTATGTAATGTTATGCCAGAGTCAGGATGAAAAGTAAGTTGCATTAATAAAAAGTCATCTCATAAGACTTTATGGTTTGTAGGGCATGACTGCCCAGATTCCTTAGTTAGGACAAGAGAAGAAAAAAGCTAGAGTTTAGCCCTCAAAAACAATCTTCCAGCTCTTCATAACTGAGTGAATGATATTATATAGTGCAACATCTAGAAAGAGAAATGCTCAAATAATGGAAGAATTTGCAGCATAGCAGTTAATTCTGCTATGCCAATGAGTATATTCTCATTTCCTGGGTATGTGGTTTCTGGGTTATCTATAAATTAAATACTAAAACTTAAATGCTTATCATCAAGTATTACAAAGAAAATATACTATGATCTTATTTTATTATTTTGTTTACTTTTAGAATATTTCAAAATTTATAATTTCTACTCCATTTATTTCTAAAATATTTATTTTAAGATTGTAACTTGTACTCTATTATATCTAAAATACTTTAGAAATAAAATATGAGAACTACATTAGAAATCATATCATATTTCTCATCATTTGATTAAGAGGATGCATAGTAACACTTTGTAAGACAAATATTTTCTTGACACTAAATTTAAGTAGGAAACTATTTCTAATATCACTTTAATGAATATAAAATGATTTATTGAGGTTGTTTATTCTACTGATTCCTGATAATAAACAAAAAAATACAATTTTGGTTTGCAGATACTTAAACCAATACTTGTCATACTTTATATAATTATGGTGCATCTTTCCTTACTGATTGTGGAGTTAATATGCTATAGAATACACTGTGGGACTGGCTGAGCTAGTAGGCTACCTCTTTCAGATACTACTCAACTCTTCTACCCTTGATCTGAGCAGCTGCCAGTTTACCATTGAGCTAGTTGCTGAGTGATGAAAATAGTAATATTCTATTTTGCTGGGCAAAAACAGAAAGATTCTTATAGATAAGAGATTATTAAGAAGCGTATCTTACATTTTCCTCAAGCCATGTCTATTAGCCAGGATTGTAGAAAATGACTCATTGAGAAAAATGACCACAGTATTTCATGAATATCAGAGATCAACTAGTGCCTCATACTCCTCCTCTAAGCCCTGCTTGAAGTTCTTTTGCTCCCAGGTTCATGTAGGAACATGCGTCAGGGCACTCACGTTACATTGTTAGGTGCCTAACGGGCCACTCATTTTTTGATTTTGTGGTTTGGCTTTTGCTTTCTACCTTATCTACTTCATCAATTATTGTATGGAAAGCAAGTTGCTGGATTGGTAATCAAGTTTTTAAAACCAAAACGAGGAAGCAAGATGTGTTATTACTATCATTATGTTATATTCAACATTTTATTTAATCTTTAGTACAATGCAGCGAAGTGGGTATTTTTATTCTAACTTAAAGGTGGTAAGTGGCTAAATTCATATTTATTTCCACTTTTTAACTGATGAGTCACATTTGGGAACACATTTTGGGTTTTTTATTCCTAAACTAAACACTGATATGCACATTCACACATCCTGAGGATGCTACACACTGTCTTTCCTTATTGAAATTCAATGAAAGCATGGAGAAGAAATGATTAGCTAACTCTCAGCAGTGAAACAGAGTCTACTTAGGAGACTTATTATGTATATAGCCTCCAAGCCCCACACTATACCTATGAAATCAGACACTTGAAGAATGGGGCCTAAGAATACAACCTTTAGATGTATGGCCAGACTTGGTAACTAATGATTTAGAAAACTACACTTTAGAAATCTTAGGTTCTGTAATTAATTGCTGGCAAAGCCAGACTAGAACCCAAGACTCCCAATTTGAAACCCTGGTAGGTTTTCAAAATGCCACAAAGATATACTTTTTAAAAGGCAGAAGAATCTGTTTCACAAATATTGGATCTGAGTACAGAAAACCTTTCAATCCTGTTCGTAATATCCATTTTAAAACAGTACCCCATAATTCACTGTGGTGATAGCTGAGAGAGTTGATTAATCATATAAAAGCTGGGCAAGAAAAATAAATAAATTAGAAAATAAATAGCATTTTCCCCCTCAATTGTCTCAATTTTCACAACTCATCTTTTTTTTTTTAATTAAAAAAACTATTTCATTCTATTGTTCATGGTGACTTTAAGATAATCTCTGCTGCAAAAACTGGCAGTTTTATAAACACTGAACATAACAATTTTTTTCTTTTTTTTTTTGAGTTGTAGTCTCACACTGTCACCAAAGCTGAAGTGCAGGGGACATGCTCACCACCACCCAGTGTCGACCTGCTGGTTCTGGCTGTCCTTCTGCCCCAGTCTTTCAAGTAGCCGAAACTACAGACGCAAGCTACCATGCCCAGCTAATTCTTTTTTTTTTAATAGAGATGAGGTCTCACCAAATTGCCCAGGCTGGTCTCAAACCCGTGGGCTCAAGCAATCCACTCACCTCGGCCTCCCAAAGTGCTGGGATTACAGGCTGAACCACTGAGCCTAGTCAAACATCGCAATTAAAGACAAGAAAGTAATCACCAGGCTCCCAATGATGGTGTCACCTCAGTGAGTTCTTCCAAAATATTCTGAATGATGATAAGAAAGATATCAGAGGCATTTGTACCACATTAAAAGATGAAGTGAAGGGAAACGTATATATTAATCAGGGCCTGCAGCAAAAGAAAATCACGAGCAGGACATTTCAAATCGGAGTAATTACTAGCCCACTTCCAAATAAATATCACACAGATATCCAATTGGAAAGAAGGATCTCTGTCATTGAGTATGGGAAATTGTGTCTCTTAAAACAAAACCATAAAAGAAGTTATTTTTCTGCCTTCCACATTTCAAGAAAAAGGACAAATAATACCTATGGAAAATTCAGGACTTTCTGGCTCTAATATTACAAAAAGAATTCTAATATTTATACTCTTGAAAAAAAATTAATGAAGGAGATAGGCCCTAAAATGGACTTTGAATGGCAGGGAAAAAAAAGAAAAGAAACGAAACTCTACCTGAAGTCTCTCCTCTTCTAATAGAGATGGCATATATGAACCAAGAAACTCAAAGAAGAAAGAAAAGCAGGAAAAAGAAGTGGGGAGTTGCGGGGGGGGAGAATAATACATGAGGATTTAAAGAGAATCTTAAATTAAGCCCGGGAATCTTGGAACAGTCAAGTTTTTATAAAAGGCAGTGGAGTGTTCAGCAGCACAGAGAGGTCTAAGAAAGCAATAAATTCAACAGCAGAGATTTAATCTGAACCCACAGAATCAAAAATGAAGGAGATAAACATGTATAAAGAAAATATACTAAAAATGGAAAGGGAAAATAACTATTAGAATGTGATAAGAGCTGCTAAGGTCAATTAAGAATGTGGTCTTCATCTCTATCAGTAAAAGTCTACACAGCATCAAAAAATACATGCTATTGTACTCTCCAGAAGAAATATCCTTACATTTATTTTAAACACTGCCTTAGTGGCCAGTGACAAAATATTAACTAGTCTAACATACATGCTTTGAAATACAAGAAAAGTACTTGAAGATTAATGGCTGAAAATTGTCATAAATTAACAAACACTATAATCCTTCTGATCCAAGAAACCTAATGAATCCTGAGCAGATGATAAACACCAAGAAAAACACACAGCACATCAAAATCAAATGACTGTAAGCTAGTGATAGAGAAAAAATGCTAAAAACAGAGCAGAAAAGACCTATATAGGGAATCAAAGACAAGAATGACTGGAGGTTATATGTCAGAAATTATATAAAACAGAAATAATAGAAAAAGATTTTTAAAGTGCTAAAAGTCACTAGCATTCTATGTTCACTGAAAAACTTTCAAAAAAAAGTGAAATAAAAACTTTGGTTAAACAAACAAGAGCTGAGAAAATTCACCCAGAGTTGACAGAACCTACATGAAATATAAATGTTCAGGCTAAATAAAAAGTATATCAAAAGGAAACTTATTTCTATGCAAAGAAATGAATGTGAATAGTGACTTAAATGTGAATAAATAAGAATTTTTTACTCAAAAATTTTTTAATTGTTTAAAGCAAAAGTAATTTTTTTTTTTTTTTTTTTTTTGAGGTGGAGTCTCACTCTGTCGCCCAGACTAGAGTGCATGCCCATGGCCACCCTATTTGACTTGTTAGGCTCAGGCAATCCTTCCTACTCAGCCTTCCAAGTAGCCAGAACTACATGCATGTTCTATCATGCCCGGTCAACCTTTTGATTTATTGTAGTGATGAAATCTTGCCAAGTTGCCCAGGTTGTTCTCAAACCTGTGGGCTCAGACAATCCCCTCATCTCAGCCTCCCGAAGTTCTGGGATTACAGGCTTCACCTACCAATCCAGTAAGCAAAAGTAATTTTTTTAAATGCTGTAAAGTTGAAAACATACATGAAAATAAAAGCAGAAAGACCAAATGAGGAAATGAAAGTATACTGCTGTCAACAACTTACATGATATGAGAAGTGGTATAACATTGTCTATAAGTAGAGAATGATGAGATAACAGTGCACATTATGCAATCAAGAACAATCATTTAAAAAAATTAGGCCTATCAGGGAAGATGACAGACAGGACAGTCGGACTATGCGAGTCCCCGTGTGAGTGAGTGAGTGCATGGAAAATTTTGAGTATGTGCTGGTGAGCAAGTGGGCGTGTGAGTGGCTGACTGAGTGAGGGTTAGGGAGCTGGTGGCCAGGGTTCTCCTGGTACAGCATCTGGTACCACAGCTGCTGGACTTGGACCCTAGTAATTCCTGGGACACAGAAGCCAGGCACCATTTCCTTTTTTTCTTTAATCAACAAACCCTCCCTGGGAATAAAATGCTGGGAGAGACTGTATAAGTGGGGGCTTGTGAGCAAGCGGCCAGGCCCCTGGTGCAACAGCTGAAGTTGCAGCTTCTCTGCTTGGTCCCTGGCTCTTCCCAGGTCCCAGAAGCCTGAGCGCCATTATTCTTTTTTCTTAATGGACAAAAGCGTGGGGAGAAAATATTGCCCCAGGCTCTCCCTCACCGGTGCAGCAGGAGAGAGAATGCCGGCTCCTGGCTTTGCCTCACCACTTCAGCGCCTGGCAGGGCACTGGCAACAAGGGCTGCCGAGGGAGTCCAGAGGCAAGGTCCCACGGAAGAGGACAAGAGAGGTACCCCACTGCCATCTTGAAGACAGGGCGGGAAAGTATTCCAGTTTGCTCACCATGGAGAAACAGACCCAATCTCTGTGACTGGCGGATCAACTACTCAGGGACTGATCGTGACCCAGAGGGAATATCCTGAAAGCACAAACTTCAGAGGGACCTGATGAGTGCTGAGTTCCAGGTGTCCCACTCTCTACCCTGATCCAGCTGTGAGACAAAGGGTGTGGCCAGAAAAGGATGAGGAAGAACTCCAAAGAGATCAGTGGTGAGTTTGGGACTGACCCAAACCCCCCCTCTCCCCAGCAATCCTCTAAACGCCAGACCCACACAACTGGGCCACGACTGAGAGGGACAAACCCAGGCAGAGCCTGGACGTCAGTCACAAAGGAAGCACTCCATTTCAGAATACGCCTGGCTGGGCCACCGTGCCCCCCCCCCATCCCCACCCTATGAGTACATACCTGAGGAAGAGACAATCCTGTACCTCCCTACCAGAGGAGATGTCCCTGACCATACGAGAGTGGGAGGGGAGGACTGCAGCCCCACTCACCTCCACTGCCCCTTCTCCTTCCCTGCTTTAGACACTGAGAGAGTGAAAGAGGTGGCTCTGCAAGAGAGACCTGATTAGAGGAACAATTACAGAGCCTGCCATAAGAGGGTAAGGTTGGTTTTTAGTTTTTTTTAGCTTTCAATTTAAAAAAATGTTTTTTTAATTTTCTGTTTGTTTATTCATTTAATTTTTAAATATTTTTTCTTTGTGCATGGATGTGTATGTGAGGGTTTGATCTGCTCCCCCACCAATATTTTTTCTTTTCTTTTTCTATTTCTGTCTTTTTTTATTTGTTGTTTTCTATTTATGTGTGTATGTGAATGAATGTTCATCTTTCAATTTTGTTGTTGCTTTTGGTTTGTTTTTGCTCTTTTGTTCTTCTGGGGTTTTTTTATTTTCATTTTTTATAGTTTAAGGTGTGTGTCAATATATGTGTGAGGGTTCGATCTGAATTCCATTTTTTCCCTCCCTCCAGTCTTTCTTTTTTCTTCTCTATTCACTTTGTGCTAGGTGTGTATGTGTGTATTTAGTTTTCTTGGTTTTTTCTTGTTTGTTTTGCTTCACGTTGTTGTTATTCCAGTTTGTTTTGGGGTGTGTGTGTACGTGTGTGTGTGTGTGTGTGTGTGTGTGTGTGTGTGTGTGTGTGTTCAACTGTTTGTTGCATTGGTTTCTGCTTTGTATCATCATATAGAGTGGTGGTGGGGAGTAGGTCTCTGGGAACACATACCACAATAAGTGAACACTGTAATTTGCAAGTTGTTTTTGAATCCTAGCACTCCATCTCCTACTTTATTTGAATTTCAAAAACTACAGGAGACAGCAAAGCTTCCCATCGACCAAATTATTGGGGGAAAAAAAAATCCAGAAACTGGATCAGGAAAGAATAGAGGACTGAGCAAACATCAGAATGAAAGCCTCTCCCACTGACACTGAATAACATAACTAAAGAGAAAAACAAGAGATTCGTCACAAATGAGGAAAAACCAAGGGAAGACCTCAGGCAATTTCCATTGTACCAAAGACAAAACTCATGAAAAATCAGACCTTGGTGCCCAAACAATGGTCACCAATGAATGGCCCCAGAATACAGCAGGGATTAGGGAATGGATAGAAAGAATAAATAAAACTCAAAAAAGACAAGATGCAACACTGAAAGAACTTGTAACAGAGATTCTGGCAATAAAAAATTTCATTCAGGAAATAAATAACAAGATGACAAACATGGAAAGCAGAATTAATCTAGCTGTAGAAAGAATCTCAGAACTTGAAGATCAGAACATGGAATTAACCTGATCTGTAAAAAACATAGAAAGAAGACTCAGAAAGAAAGAACAAAGCTTCAAGAGATGTGCAATTATATCTAGAGACTAAACCTATGCCTGATTGGTATCCCAGAAGAAGAAAGGGAAATGGAGAACAACTTGGAGCAAGTATTCCAGGTTGTAATCCAAGAGAATGTCCCCACCTCACCAGAGATGTGACCAGCCAAGCACAAGAGATACAGAAAACCCCACAATTCATCAAATGAGAAGACCAACCCCTAGACACATAGTAATTCACTTACACAAAGTAGGCTCAAAAGAAAAAATCCTAAAGGAAGCAAGAGAGAAAGGTCAGACTACCTACCAGGGAAAACCAATCAGAATAGCAACAGACCTATCAGTAGAAACACTACAAGCAAGAAGGGACTGGAGCCCTATATTCAAAGTCCTCAAAGATAAACAATTTCAACCAAGGATTTCCCACCCAGCCAAGCTTGGCTTCATGACGGAGAATTCAATCCCTAAGAGATCATGCAGCTTCCAGACCAGCTCTGCAGGAAACACTTAAAAAGGTATTAAGCACAGAAGAAAGAAAAAAAAAAGAATGATCACATACTTCCCAAGAGAACAGCAGAGCACAGAATCAACAGAGAATACAGTGCAACAAGAAACTTGAAAACTCACACATACATTAATCCCAAAGTCAAAAGAAAACAAGCAAAGAAAAAACTTTATAAGAACCTCACGACAGCAATAAATAATCACATTTTAATAATCAGTCTGAATGTGAATGGACTAAATGCACCACTGAAAAGACACAGAATGGCAAACTAGATAAGAAACCATGACCCAATTATTTGCTGAATCCAGCAGACTCATCTCACTACAAGGGACACACACACTCAAAGTTAAAGAATGGAAAACAAGTTTCCAGGCAAATGGAGCCAAAAGAAGGCAGGAATTGCAATCTTAATATCAGACAAAACAACCTTTAAGATATCAAAAATTTTAAAAGATGCAAAAGGACACTATATAATGATAAAAGTTCAATCCATCAACAAAAAAAATCCATCCTAAACATATATGCATCCAACACAGGAACACTAGCATTTATAAAGCAACTACTAAGTAAACTGAAAAAAGATATTGACTCTAACACTATTATAGCAGAGAACTTTAATACCCCACTAGACAACCCTAGATAGATCATCAAGGCAAAAAATCAACAAGGAGATCCAGAACCTAAACTTGACACTCGACCAAATGAACTTAATACATATCTACAGATTATTCCACCTAACAACCACAGAATAGGCTATTCTACTCATCACCACATGGAACGTTCTTCAAGATCAATCACATCCTTGGCCATAAACCAAGCATAAACAAATTCCATAAGGTTGAAATCTTGCCATGCATACTCTCAGACTACCAATACAAATAAACATCAACCCCAACAACATTTCCCCAAAGCCCACAAAGACATGGACACTAAACAGCATGATGCTGAACAACTACTGGGTCAACACTGAAATCAAAGCAGAAATTAAAAGATTCCTGTAAAACAATGAAAATGAAGAAACATCTTAGCAAAACCTCTGGGATGCCATGAAAACAGTTCTAAGAGGGGAATTTATACCTCTATGAGCACACATCAAGAAAATGGAAAGATTACAAGTGGAGAGCCTAACTAATCACCTAAGGGAGCTGGAAAGAGAAGACCACCAAAATTCCAAAATTAACAGAAGAACCAAAATCACCCAAATATGAGACACAGAAGACAAAAATATCATAGAAAATATCAACAAAACAAAAAGCTGGTTCTTTGAAAGAATTAACAAGATTGATGGACCACCCTAGCCAGGATGACCAAGAAAAAGAGAGAAAAAGCCCAAATAAGCACAATCAGAAATACAAAAGATCAAATCACAACTGACCCTGAAGAAATGTAGAAGATTATCAGAGATTACTATGGACACCTATAGGGAAAAAAACTTGATAACCTAGAGGAAATAAAGGACTTTCTGACATCACACAAATTTGTTGGGAGCCAGCCACGGAGGCCCACTGAGCGCTAGGGATCAGGAAGGGCCGTTGACCCCGAGACCACTAGGATGCATTAGGGAGCTATTGACCCCATTTCCTCCCCCTTTCTACTCAGCACTAACCAGATTAAGCTCCTGTGAGCTCAAAACATAAAAACTCTGAGACTGGGACGAACACAAGCTAACTTTAGAAGCTCACTGCTCCCATTCTTCCACAAACTGCAGTTTTGGCTTTCACACAACTTATAATTCAAACTCGTGTCACATCTAAGAGCCTGAGTATTGGTCACAGGCTTCTGGGTCATGATCTTAGAATTTATTGAAGGTCTAAATTGTAGAATACAGTTTTAGAAGACAGTCATTTTGTTGAAAGAATGCGGCAGGGTTACTTGCAGGTAGCCCACAGTGGGAACTTTGGACTGGGCCACATTCCAAACATTCTGGGATGGGCCACTTTCATTTGTAAAGTAAATACTTAAGCTTCTATAGAATTGTTTAACTTGGCATAAATCAATCAGCTTAGGATGAAAAAGGTTTATAGAATATGTCAGTCACAGATTAGGTTATCCTTTTTTATGGGATTTTAAGATTATCATATGAAAAGGGTTTAAAGGCAATCATTGATTAAGTTTTCATGGATTAAGCTTTCTGGTTGGTGGGGGACACCCCTCCCACATCTGACTTCGTGTATAAAAGACCCGTTTTGTAATTCCCAATAACACACATTGCTTCTGCATTAGACTGGAGTCCAGTCTCTTTCTTTCTCTCTCTCTCTCTCTCTCTCTCTCTCTCTCTCTCTCTCTTTCTTTCTCTCTTCTTCCCCCCAATCACCGAAGCCATCTCCACCTTTGGGGTACCCTGAACCCAGCTGGAACTGGTCACCGGCACAAACTCCCCAGGTTGAAACAAGAAGACATTGAGACACTGAATAGACCAATAACAACCCAGGAAATTGACTCTGTCATACAAAAACTACCTACAAAAAAAAACCCTGGACCGGATGGCTTTCCAGCAGAATTCTACAAAACGTTTTATGTGAAACATATCTTAAGTATAAAGATATAGACCAGTTAAAAGTAAAAAGATGGAGAGTTTTATCATGCAAACACTAATCAAAAGAAAGCTGGGTAGTTTCAGCTACAACATGTAAAGAGCTTGAAGTCATCATTCTCATTCTCACAAGACAAAAGCTGAAGAAATGAAAAACCAATGATTTTTCTTAGGTCCATAAGAAAATCTGGGTCACAGGGCAAACAACCACCCAAAAATCTAGAGAGACAAATGAATGCAGATAATCACAGTTGAGATTGGTTTATGTGAAACAGAAACACTAGGAGGCATAAACTAGCAGGAAAACTTAAATGGTGACTTTGGCAAATTGTTGGTGGCTGAATGTGAACTAGCTTGGAAATTAAGAAGTCTTAGGAGTCTCGTCTCGAAAGGGTCCCCATAATTTCAAGAATTTTACTTCCAGGAACTCCGCAAGATTCTCATGTAAAGATCAGAGAAAACTCCCTCCTGTTTCAATTAGTGGGAGGGAATTGGTAACCATGTGAAATACACCAATAGTGTTGTGGTTTCCACAAAACAAAAACTTGTCTTTTCAGGTAAAACACTTCAACAGAGCCTTCTCTGATCTAAGAGAGGAACATATAGTCAATTCCATCCCCATTCATCTTTCCTGTCTACCATGTAAGAGAAGGGGGAAAAAATTGCTAAGAAATATTTCTGAAGTCATAGGCTAAGAATCCAGCCCCATTTTTTAAAAAAAGAAATTTCAGAAAAGGAGCACAGAAAGCTACCCTTCCATAACACCTTATCAACAGACCAACAGGACTTCCATATTAAAGGGAGTTACAACTGAGACAGCAGTAAGCCATAGACTCTATGGAAAAGTTCTCAGGGGATTCCCAAGACAGTGGGGAGGGGGATAACATCACTAGCAAATTAGTGGAATCTAAAGCCTGTGGCACCTATAGCTACAACAAATACTAAATACAGCCCAGCTCATACTTGGATAAAACCTCACAACAACAGTCTATTATGTCAGTTCCTTTTACTTGACATGTTATGCCCAGCTTTCAACAAAATATGACAAGGTATGAAAAAAAGCATGAAAAAGCACCATCCAAAGAAACAAAGCCAGTGTTAGCAACAGATCCACAAGAGAAACAGATTTCTGAATTATCAGACAGGAAAGTTAAAATAACTATGATGAAAAATCACCTATCAGATACAAGATGCACAAGTGGGGGTGGATATACTTAAAGTCCAGACTTCTTCCACTTTACAATGCATTCATGTAACCAAATACTATTTGTACCCCATAAAGCTATCAAAATAAATTAAAAATACATAAAATAAAGTAACTATAATTAATATATTAAGAGCCCTTAATGGAAAAATAGACAACACTCAAGAACAGATGGGTAATGCAAGCAAAGAGATGGACAAAAGAATCAAAAAGAGATACTAGAAATCAAAACACTATGACAGAAAGGAGGAATGCCTTTGACGCAACCATAGAGTCAGTGAGCTGGGAGATGTATCAATAGAAGCATAGCAAGCTGAAATTCAAACAGGAAAGAGAATGAACAAACTAGAACAGAACTTCCAAGAACTAAAAGACTACTATAAAAGGCATAACCTACATACAATGGGAATACCAGAAAGAAAAGAAGAAAAGAAAGCAAGTAAGAACTATTTGAAGCATTAATAACTGAGGATTTTCCAAAACTAACAACAAATACCAAACCACAACTTAAGGAAGCTCAGAGAACATCAGGGAGGATAAATACCAAAAATCTATACCCAGGCATATCATAATCCAACTGCAGAAAACCAAAAACAAAGAAAAAATCTTGAAAGAAGTTTCTTGTCAGAAAACAAGTATGCAATAGAAGAAATAAATGAAACATTTAAAGTGTTGAAAGGAAAAAAATTCAAAAACCTAAAAGTCTATATAGAGCAAAATTACCTCTCACAAAGAAAATTAAAGATGTTTTCAGACAAACAAAACGAAGGGAATGTGATTACCAAGAGACCTGCCTGACCTGGATTTCTTTTTCCTTCTTTATAATTTTGAAGATAGACAATTCAGTCTTAACCATAGATCTTAGCAATCCCAGCTTAAGACTGTTTTCTGTTCTTTGAGAACTTTCACCTTTTCAATTATAGGAAGCACTTTATGGCTTCTCTTTGGTATATCCAGATTGCCAACATTACAATTTTTTATAATTTGGAAACATTATTAAGTACATTATGGGTTACTTGAACACAAGCACTGTAATATCTGATAACCAAGAGGGCTACTAAGTGGCTACTAAGTGATTAACAAGCAGTAGAGCCTATGTTGTGGAGACTGGACAAAGAGATGGAACAGGAGAGTTGAATAATTCATCACGTCACTTAGAACAGTACACAATTTAAAATATACTTTGTTTATTGTGGAATTTTCCATTTAATATTTTCAGACCTTGGACGAACCAATAAATGTGAAATTATAGATAAGGAAAACTACTATAACAAAAATAGAAGAGAAACGAAATTGAAAACAGAAAATCAAACTAGGAGTCAGTTCTTTGAAAAGATCGATAAAATCAATAAGTATCCATTCAACTTAACCAAGAATAACAGAAAGAAGACTCAAATTACAAATATTATAAATGAAAGAGGGGGTAACACTACTGATCCTACTTTTAAAAGGCAAGAAGGGACTATTATGAACAATTCTATGCTCATAAATTTGGTAACTTTTATGACATGGACAAATTCCCTCTATGCAAGCTACCAGAGCTCAGGTGAGGAGGAATGGATATCTAAATAGACCTATATAAACATAAGAAATTAAATCAATAACCTTCCAAAAGAGAGCACAAGCCCCAAATAACTTCACTAGCATATTCTACCAAACTTTTAAGGAAAAAAAATAATAATTCTCAACAATCTCTTCCAGAAAACAAACACAGAGGAACACTTCCTTACTCACTCTAAGGCCAGCATTACCCTAATACCAACACAAGATAAAGACATCACAAGGAGGAATGGCTGGCAGTTTCTTAAAAAGCTAAATCTAGCCTTTTCATGCAATCCAGCAGTTGTACTCCTAGATCCTTCCCAATGGAGTACAAAACTTATGTTCACACAAAAACCTACACGTAAATATTTATAGAAACTATATTCGTAATCACCAAAAACTTGAAGCATCAAAGATGTTCTTCTATAGGTGAATGAATAAACAGTGATACATCCACACAATGGAAGATTATTCAGCAATAAAATGCAATGGGCAGCCGGGCTCGGTGGCTCAGCCTATAATCCCACGCCTTTGGGAGGCTGAGGTGAGTGGATTGCCTGAGCCCGCGGGTTCGAGATCCACCTGGGCAGCGAGACTTCATCTCTACAATAAATTTTAAAAAATCAGCCAGGAGTGGTAGCGCGCGCCTGTAGTTCCAGCTACTTGGAAGGTGGAGGCGGAAGGATCGCCGGAGCCCAGCAGGTCGAGGCTGCAGTGGCCGAGAGCGGCCACTGCACTCCAGTCTGGGCGACAGAGTGAGACTCCAACTCAAAAAACAAAAACAAACAAACAAAAAAACACAATGGGCTATCAAACCACAAAAAGAGGAAACTTTTTAAAAAATCTTTTATTCAAGGAGTACACATGCATGTTTTTTATATGGACATACTGCATAGTGGTGAGGATTGAGTCTCAGTTGGCCCACTCCACAGATAGTGAACACTGTACCCCATAGGTAATTTGGGAACCCTAGCCCCCTTCTCCACCTCCTCCCTTATTGGTGTCCCCAGTGTCTGTTATTTCTATCTTTGTGACTATTTAGCTCCCACATATGAGTGAGACCATGCAGTTTTTGGTTTTCTGTTTCAGAGTCAGTTCAGTTAGGATGTGATGTCCAGCTCTATCCATGCTGCTACAAAGGATATGATTTCATCATTTTTTATGGCTGCATAGTATTCCATGGTGAATATATACCTCATTTTCTTTATCCAGTCAATTGCTGGTAGGTATTTAGGTTGGTTCATCATTTTGCTAATGTGAATAGTGCTGCAATGAACATATAAGGACAGGAATTTCTCAATGTATTGACTTTGCATTTGTGTAGATCCCTAGTAGTGGGACTGCTGGAGCAAATGGTAATTCAATTTTTAGTTATTTGAAAAATCACCATACTGTTTTCCATAGAGACTGAACTAGTTTACAATCCTACCAACAGTGGATGAGCATTCTCCTTTTTCTGCAACAGCTCCAACATTAGTTGTTCTTTGACTTTCTAATGATAGCCATTCTGACAGGTGTAAAGTGATATCTCATTGTGGTTTAAATTTGGATTTCTCTGATGATTAGTGGTGTTGAGCATTTTTTTCATACATTTGTTGGTCATGTGTGTCTGAGAATTGTCTATTTGTGTCCTTTGCCCACTTTTTGATGGGGTTTTGTGTGTGTGTGTGTGTGTGTGTGTGTGAGTCCCCTGTAGATTCTGGATATTAGCCCTTTGTCTGAGGCGTAATTTGCAAATATTTTCTCCCATTCAGCTGATTTTCTGTTTACTCTGTTGACTATTTCTTTCGCTGTGCAGAGGCTTTTAGTTTAATTAAGTTCTATCTTTCTATTTTAGTTTTTGTGCAATTGCATTTGGGGTCTTTGCCATAAATTCTTTCCCTAGGCCAATGGCCAGCAGAGTATTTTCTAGGTTTTTCTTCTAGATTTTTTTTATTATTTCAGGACTAACATTTAAGCCTTTGATCCCTCTTTAGTTAATTTTTATATATGATGAAATATAGGGATCCAGTTTCATTCTTCTGCATATAGCTAACCAATTTTCCAAAACCATTTATTGAATAAGGTGAACTTTATTCATTGTTTATTTTTGTTGAATTTGCCAAAGATCAGGTGGTTGTAGGAATATGGTTTTATTTCTGGATTCTCACTCTGTTCCATTAGTCAGTCTGTCTATTCTTGTACCAGTACCATGCTGTTTCAGTTACTACAGCCTTATAGTAAAATTTGAAGTCAAGCAGAGTGATACCTTTGCAACTATTCTTTTTGATTAGAACTGCTTTGGCTATTGGGCTCTGTTTTGATTCCATATAAACTTTAGGATTGTCTTTTCTAGTTCTGAAGAACGAGATTGGTATTTTAATAGAAATTGCACTGAATGTGGATTACTTTGGGCAGTACTGTCATTTTAGCAATACTGATTCTTCCAATCTGTGAACATGGAATGTTTTTCTATTTGTCTATGTCATCTGTGATTTCTTTCATCAGTGTTTTGTATTTCTCTTTGTAGAGATCTTTCAGTTCCCTAGTTATGTGTATTCCTAGATATTTTAATTTTTTTTGTGACTAGTATGAATGGGCTTGACCTCTGGATTTGGTTCCTGGCTTGGGTGTTGTTGGTATACAGGAATACTACCAATTTTTGTACATTGATGCATATTACTTGGTAAAAGAAGCCAGTTTGAGAAGGCTACATGTATGATTCATAATATATGACATTCTGGAAAAAAACAAATAGAGACAGTAAAAAGAGTGGTCTCAAAGGGCTGGAGGGGAGGAGAGAGAAATTATAAATAGATAAGACACAGGGTACTTTTAAGCTAGTAAAGTTATTCTATATGACACTATAATGATAGCTATCTGACATATGCATTTGTCAAAACCCACAGAATGTACAATACCAAGAGTGATCCCTAATGTAAAATATGGTCTTTAGTTAATAATAATGCATTAAGTCGGGTTCGGTGGCTCAGCCTGTAATCCCGTTCTTTGGGAGACTGAGGTGAGTGGATTGCCTGAGTCCGTGGGTTCGAGACCCACGTGGGCAACTTGGCGAGACCTCATCTCTACAATAAATCAAAAAACTAGCCAGGTGTGGTAGCATGCACCTGTAGTTCCAGCTACTTGGAAGGCTGAGGCAGAAGGATCGCCAGAGCCCAGCAGGTCGAGGCTGCGGTGGCTGGGAGCAGCCACTGCACTCCAGTCTGGGTGAGAGAGTGAGACTCCAACTCAAAAATAATAATAATAATAATAATAATGCATTAATATCGGTTCCTTAATTGTAACAAGTAGACAACACTAATATTAATAATAGAAGAGACTACTGGAAAATGTATATGAGAATTTTGTCCTGTCTGCTTAGTTTTGTTGTAAACCTAAAGCTATTAAAAAGATCAAGTCTATTAGTCATAAAAAGAAGAAGAAAGCTGAATGTATATATTAATAGCAGACAATAATCCAGGAAATAAACAAAGAATAATCAAGAATTATTTCCAGGGATAATGAGAAATCTATCACAATAAAAAAGGTCAATTAATGAAGACAGCATTGACAATCCTAAATGTATATGCACCTAATGATAGAACTAGAAAACATATGTCTCTAAAACTGCCACAAATAAAAGAAAAATAGTCAAATTCATAAAATCATTGTTGGATACTTCAACACTGTTTTCTTAGTAATTCTTAAAACAAGGGACAGGAAATCATTGAGAAATGAATACTATCAAATAACTTGAACTAATGGACATTTAATGAACACCATGTCTAAAAACAGAAGATTGTGCATTCATTTCAAAATGCTCAGGTAATAAGACAGCCTAAAAAGTGGGCCAAAAGCAAGCTTCAATATATTTAGTATACACAGAAGTGAGCAACCATAAACACAGTCAATTTTAGAACATTTTGAACACTCCCAAAAGAAACTCTATACCCTTGTTAGCAGTCAGTAGCTATTTCTCCCAAGCTCCTATAGGCCTAAACAACCAGTAGTCAGCTTTCTGTTTCTATAGATTTGCTTGTTCTAAACACTTTCCATAAAAAGAATCATATAATATGTGGTCTTTTTTTACTTAATGTTTTTAAGGTTCATCCATGTTGTAGCACAAATAAGTACTTCACTCTCTTTTTATGGCTGAATAATATTTCACTGCTTAAACAGATCACATTTGATTTATCCGTTCATCAGTAGATGAACATGTGAGTTGTTTCCATCTTTTGGCTACTGTGAATGATGCTGCTATGAGTATTCATATACAGGTGTTTGTGTGTATATAAATTATATCTTGGGATGGAATTGCTGGGTCAAATAGTAACTCTACATTTAACCTTTTTTAGGGGCTGCCAGTCTATTTTCTAAAGTAGTTACACCACTTTACATTCACACCAGCAGTGTATCAGAGTTCTAATGTCCCCACAGTCTCACCAACATTTTGTGCTATCTGTCTTGGCTACAGAAGTCCTAGTAGAAGTGAAGTAGCATCTCACTGTGTTTTTGATTTGCATTTCTCTGATGGTTAATAATGTTTTCATGTACCTATTGGCCATTGATAATATATAAGAAATAAAGATAATTTTTGCATATTGATCTGCTATCTTGAATCTTTGCTGAGCTCACTTACTAGCTGCAATAATTTTTAGTGCATTCCTTAGAATCACCTATACACAATACAAGATCATTTCATCTCAAATAAAGATAGTTTTACTTCTTCCTTTCCAGTTGTGAATAGCTTCTATTTCTTTTTCTTGCCTAGTTACCCTGCAATGTTGAATATAAGTGAAGAGCACCCACAAACTTCCCTTGTTCCTCATCCTAGAGGGAAAGCATTCATTTTTTCACTACTAAGTATGATGTTAGCTATGGGTTTTTTGGAGAAGTTCTTTTTCAGGTTGAGAAAGTTGCATTTTGTTCCCAGTTTGTTGAGTATTATCATTAAAAAGTATCTGACTTTTTTCAAATGTCAATTGTTTTCCATATCTATTGAGATTATTATATGGTTTTTGTCCTTTATTCTATTGATATACTGTATAACATTAGTCAAATTTTGAGTGTGAATCCTACCTTGCATTCTTGAAATAAATCCCACTTGGTCATGGTGCATAATCCTTTTTATGTGCTGCTTGATTCAGTCTGTTAATATTTTGTTTAGAATTTTTGCATCTATTTAGAAGAGATACTAGTATATAGTTTTCTTGTGTTATCTTTCTCTGGTTCTTTGTATCTGAAATTATATGCTTGCCCTAAAATCTTAAATTAGCAAGATTCCAGAAAACTGCTGAGTCTTAGGAGTTTGTATGTATGACTGATGCCACATGCAGTCATGATATTCATCCCTCAAAAATGATATTTTAAGCAGGTTGTCCTTAAAAACAATGTAAGTATGCATAAAAATTATTTGTGAGGTCTTATTTAAATGTCATTTCAATATGTATGCTTAAAGTTTATAATTTAGGTATAACTAGAAGCAATATACATATGAATTATGAGAGATCACATACAGAATTTTAAGCAACAAAATTTAGAAAGTAAAATAAAAGTAGTCTTGAATTTATTAATATGGTCTCAGATCTATTTTAATTAGGGGAGGCAGAATGTTTTCAAATTTTCAGAAAAAATAGTTTTAGATAACTTTGTAAAACTATAAATAACTAAAGATAATATATTTGCAATGATGCTTTAATACAGCATAAGAAAACACTATAATGAATCCAAATATATATTTTAAAAAATCAAAACCAGAGCCCTTTTATGGCAAAAAATGATTAATAAAATAGAAATTCAGTGGGGAAAATTATTAATATTTAATATAAGAGAGTAATTGTTTTTAATAGCTACAATAAATGCATAATGAGATAGGCAAAATTATGATGAAATAGAATTACCTAAAAAAACACATCTACTGACATAAGAAAGAAATTATGCTGAAGACAGATACCAATAGATTTATTGTCTTCCTTACATAGTACATGGAGTGTTACTTTAAAAAAATTAAAACCTGAGGCGAAATATGTGTTTCTCTATTAAGCATAACTGGATAATAAAACAAATGTAGAAGGATTTTTTAAAAATTATTTTCCTGTAGCTGTTCTACCCTCAGCTGAGATGGTCTTGAGCTTCCTCCTTCCAGCTGCTCCTCCTGCATTTGGCTTTAATCAGGTGCAGAGCAGGAACTCAACATCCTGTTGCCTTACTCTGATTAGGAGGAGTCAGATTCTACAAATTGGCAGCTTTCTGCTTGTAGTGATTCTATTTGATGAATCATTTGCTTTCAAGTATTTGAAAAGGGCCATTAGTTAAACAGCAGCCCAGCTTGTTGCTATTTTCCAGTCTATTTATAACAAGCCATATAACCGGCTGTTCTAAGGAGCCAAATGCTGATCCTCTTTATTTACTGAACCTAAAATTTAGAAATGCAACAAAAAAAATAATAGATAGTCACCTAATTGTGAAATAGAAGCAGTAGCAATCAATAGCTGAGACACTAGTTGCAGTGGTCTTAAGTTCATTAAAATACAAAATTAACACACTAAGAGATCTAGGTGACTTTTTCCTAATAAGGAGACATGAATATTTTACAGGTTTAGTCCAAATATTTGAGGACTCAATCACTATAAATAGTAAATTCAGAATTAAAGATACAAAATGAAAAAGAGTCAAAAATTAATATAATAAGCAAAATACATGTGGATATCAGTCTCCAGGTCTGGTCTCAACCTTAATTCCTAAAATTCTAATCCTAGATAGAACACTGAAGTTGCCAGCATCTTGGACAGGTAAAACATAGCATTTATATCCACTAATAACAACATTCCAAGTAAGTCTCCATCTCCGTCCATCTACAGAAAGGACTTCCAGAACACCACACACACTGTACTGCCGAGCTCCAGTCATTCTGTAAGGTGATACTAATAATGCATGTACCACACAATTGGTGGGGTGGCAAGAAGCCAGAATTCTTCAGCTGGATGGTCTCGATTTAGAAGTTGTGAAATGGCAGTCTCATTAAGACTTGGCGACTGTATCTTTCTAACCATCATTAAATTGCTAACACTGCAGGCCCAAGATCAAATGGCCTTTGTGTAATCCTATTATGTCAAAGGATGAGAAAAGCTGGACTGGAGGATGAGAGAAAGCTTTTCATTGAAACCTGAGTTTTATAGCCTGATGGGCTCTCTAAGCCCAGCAAGGCAACAGAGTATGGAAAGATAGCACAGACAACCCATGTAAGCTATACCAAAAGCAGAAGATATGATGCCAGAAAGCCAGGGAACAGGGTCTACAAAAAGCAAAGTGGAGCGAAATATAAAGAAGATCTAATGGGTGGTTGAAGAAACATTTAAAGAAAATCATCAGCCAGAGTACGAAGGGGCAAATATTCATGGTACTAAACATAAATGGATGGATATGTGACACATGCACAGAAGCAGTAACTCTTAATACTTAACTGGCATCAACTCATACTCTGAATGCTAAGTGACAATTTTGTGGCATTTTTTCTATTATTCTTTTGCATTTGTGAGATTCAAAAGATGAAAAATTAGCATAGTGCTGCTACATGATATTGAGTACTAGGCTTTGATAGTTTTTAAAAGTTAAATTTTAAAAGGAAAGAGGGGAGTATCACAAGTGAGATCACTTGTTAAATCTGCTAGTAATAACATGTATGATAAAATAAAAACAGCCACCACAATTATTATAGTAAAAAATGGAACTTCCTAGCTATACAAGATTTGTCATTACATACATGAGGTTATGGTGCATAGAAAAGCTTTAGATTAAAATCTGTATTTTTTTATTTCATTCTGTTGACTGTGTATTTTACTAAACAGGAGAACAACATTCCAAAGAGAGGTAAGATTTTACACACAGTAAAAAAAAAAAATGCAAAAAATTTGGAAACCAGTGATTTAGAAAGCACCCAAGTCAAATAACAGTGAAGTTTCAGAACACAAGAACCCCCAAAATTCTAACAAGACTTGTTTGAGGAATAATAAAACAGTTTAGGCACTTGTCTTTTAAGAATTGTGTAGACTCATGTAATTGTGTAGACTCATGTAATTAGAGGATTTTAAAAATTATTTATAATTGAATGCTATAATTTATTTCTATAAATACAGATCTTGAGCTTCCCTGGCAAATAATGTCAGGCAATATTGATAAAGGTCCTGGAATCTAGGTAAATGATTGTCAAACTATATTCCCAGAGGTGTTTTGAGCATTTTTTCAAATAGCTGACTTGAATTTCATTTTACACTATAATAAAACTATATTCAAATTCACATGTAAACTATACCAACATTTAAAATAGTAACCACCTAAATATGTACTTATGATGTTAAATTAAACTTACTTTTATTTATAGTTTAGAATAAAGTTTCTGCTGCCATCTTTATATATGCTTGAACCTCTTTTAAATGTGTCATTAATGAGGATGGCCACAAGCTACAAGAAGACAGGACTTCTGTCCCTTTCTCATAGTAACTACTTATTGGATAAACTGGCTTGTGCCAAGGGTTTTAGAATGCAAAACATTAAAAACTTGTTTGAAACTGCCAAAACCTAAGGACCCATGACAGATGAAAAAGGAACCTTCTGCAGCACATGTTAGACAGGCATTCCAGAGGGCAAAGACACAACACACAAAAGGATGTGCACTCTGAGACCTGAAAGTAGAAGAATATAAAGGACACATTAGAATAAGTATATTCTCAATATTCAAAGATACAAAAGAAATAAAAACAAAAGGTAAGATAAGGAGGATCTGAAGGAGAGAAATGTTATATAGTTACTAAAATGATATTTAAAAACATCAATGGATAGGTTGGATAGGAGACAAGACAAATCCCAACAGAGAACTGAATGATGATCTAAAAGACAGAGATGAGAGTATCATCCAAAATGGAACATAAAAACCAAAAAGTTAAAAACAGAAGAAAGAGAATCCTAAAAATATGGAAGGGTGGCTAAGATTCTGCAAAATGTGCCTAATAGAAGTTACAGAGGATAGAAGTAGATAAAATTTGAGTGAGGCAAGGAGAAAATGGCTGACAAATACCCAGAACCAAAGAAAACCACAAATGCTAAGATTAAAGGAAGACACTGAGCTCCACCCTAGATTAATCTACTTCCAGATCTACTGTAATAATCTGAGAAATATAGAAGTCAAGGAGAAAAAAAGTCACAAGAGGAGAGGAGAGACTACTTACAAAGGAACAACAATTGCACCAATAGCAAAAATAAATAGCAAGAAGATTGGAACATCTTCATATTGCTAAGAGAATATTACTACCAACTTAGAATTTTGTAATAATGAGTCAAATTACCATTCAAGAGTGAAGATATTTTCAGATAAAGGCAGAAAGTTTACAACTCACACATCTTCACTGGAGCAATCACCAAAGCACGTACTTTAACAAGAAGGAAGTTGAACTCAGAAAGCAGGAACAGGACGGAAGAAGTAATGGTGAGTAAAGAAACTAGTGAACAAGTGGACACAGCTAAACAATTATCAGCCCTATATTAAGCAACGAAAAAACAATGATTAATTTGAAAGACAGGCAAACAAATAGACTCAAAGCCAGAAGCAGGGCTCACACACTTTTTCCAGCACTTTGGGAGGTCAAGGTAGGAGGAACACTTGAGCCTAGGAGTTTGAGACCATCCTAGGTAACATAACAAGACCTCATTTCTACAAAAGAGATATGGTGTGTGGTGACACACCCCTGCAGTCCCAACTACTCAGGAGGATTGCTTGATTCCAGGAGCTTGAGGCTGCAGTGAACCATCATTGCACTCCAGCCTAAGAGTGGGACCCCTACACACACACACATACATACACACACACACACACACACACACACACACACAGAGAGAGAGAGAGAGAGAGAAGTCTTAAATTACTGAGGCACAATAAATTGAAACACAGTGTTCTCAGTAGGCAGTGAGAACTATTAATTAGATTTGGACTTCCAAATTATACATGTGAGAATTCAGCAGAACAACAAAAAGAATACAAAGAGGAAATATAAATTCTGAACCAATAGTTGAGGGGAAAAGATTAAGAAAATTCAATCAAGCTAATCATAGGCAAGAAAGAAGAAAAAGAACAAAATCCAAATTAACAAGATAGAAATAAGTACCTATATTATCAATAATAACAATAAATGTAAATGCATTAATCTCCTATAAAAGTGAAATATAGTTGCAGTTCTATTCACAATAGTAAAAACAGGGAACCAACCTTGCTGCCCATCGAAGCTAAACTGGATTTAAAAAATGTGGTACATATACACAATGGAATATTATGCAGCCATAATGAAGGACAAACATATGGACTTCGCAGCAACTTGGATGGATTTAGAGTCTATCATACTCCGTGATCTAACACAGAAACAAAGAACAGAGTACCATCATGTTCTCACTCATAAGTGAACAATTATCATAATACTATAAGAAAGGGATTGGCAGTAGTGGAAAATGCCAGGGGAGGGGGGATAGGATTGGCAGTTGAGGGAAACTGCCAGGGGAGGGAGGGGCATACCTTATCAACAAGGGTACCTGCAAAATTAACATTTGTATACCTAACTCTGAATTGTACCCCACATCTTTAAAATTTAAAAAGTGAAAGATAATAAAATTAAAGTTAAAAAATAAATATCAAATTATTGCTTATAAATATACACCGAAAGCAAAGGGACATGGAATGGTTAAAAACATTAGTAATAGAAAAAGAAATCACAAGCAACTAGTTACAAAAAGAAAACTGATTTAGCAATATTAATAATTTGCTTTCCTTTAAATTCCAGTATTAACAAGAATAAAAAAGTATACCACACACTGGTAAAACCATTCACCACCAAAGTACAATAATGATACAATAAGGAGAAATAGGTAAATCCACAATGACAGAGATTTTAGTACTTAGTGAAAATATTATAGTCTCCAACACATTTAGAAAAAGATACTAAAATAAATGGACTTAATATTAATGGAAGAAGAAACAGAACAAAATTAACTCAAAGACCATAGAACATATTAAAAATAATTTTTATTTTGAAAAGAAATCGATGCGTTTCTATTTATAGCCACATGTTGGCAATATCATAAATTAAACACTGACATACAAAGATACTGAAAGACCACTTATGCACCTAACCCTGAATTGTACCCCACATATTTAAGATCAAAAAAAGATACTGAAAGAATTTTAAAAAACTAAATTGTTAGTTCTCTAAACTTGATAACGATGATAATGATAATGATGTGTACATGTTTTGATAAATATTTAATAACCACCTATTAAATGGTCAGGATAAAACTGCCATGTTAATAGCTCAGAGTCTATTGAAAATAAATACGTAGAACCGTTAGTGTGTGTGTTTGGGGAAATGAGGATTTCTTCGCATACTTGACAAAAAAAATCAAATCAAGTATTCACTTAACTTTATACATGCTCTTATTATCTAAGTAAATTAAACTAACATACTACATGAATAACAAAGAGAAAGTACCTTCTATTGCTTGTACCCTAACCTTTAGATCTAGATTAATTAACACATACCATGTAGCCAGTTTCTAAGTCAAGATCATCTCTGGCAATATGAATGCATGCTTCAAGCTAACATCAGTTTTTGGAGAGCACAAAATGAACAAGGGGGAATGAGGGGCAATTTCTTTCTTAATCCTAAAAAACCTACATAGGAAATGATGTTTTCTTGAATGAATAACCAACTCCATATATTGGATGATTTTACCAGTCACATGTAAATTACCAAGTGTCCCTTACTATAAGATGTTACATTTTTAAATAAGAAACAGTTTAACTGCTACACTGTCACACAGTTCTTAGAATTTTGGGGACATGACAAAATAACTTTTTTAATTAGTTTTAAGATCATTTAGTACATTTTACTCAAATACTCAAGTTTTACTATTTTTTAATGTAAAAGCTTTAATCTTCAAAACAGCTATTTTATTTCAATAGATGTCCACCAAAAGCAATACTCAAAAGGCTAAGGGAGGTCAAAGAGCCACCACCTGGTCCTGGGCTAGAGAACACCCTGGGCTTTCTGGCCATGTGGCGCTCTCTTTATCTCAAGGTGTGGGAAAGCCTCCCAATTTCTCACTTCAGACTCAAAAGGCTCTATTCAGCCTTGGTTCCCAAGCACACACCTTCCCTCCCCATACACTAGGCTCCATTTGTTCTGCTTTGCCAATGCTCATACAAATATCTTTAGTAGGCATCATTGGCTTAATGAAGTGGAAAATAAGGATATAAGGTCTTTTTCAAACACAAAATCACGCAAAAAGACCTTTGTAATTTATACATAAGATATAAAAAAGTATGATGCATAGATCACTTTTCTTTGCATGGTATTCAAAACCACCAGCATTTGAGTTAACATTTATATTTTCCACATCAATGACTATAGGTGTAAATTTGTTGTGAATCTCAGTTTTATCCTTTGTATGATTTGTACATATTATCAGCAAAATGTTTAATTTTAGTATTAACATTCCCTAAACTGCTGGTGGCCACTCTCAGTACTTCCTAGGAATTCTTCCCAATGGCAGGTTTGGAAAATGTCTATGAATACACAACCAAGTGAACTTTGCAGAACCCTGTGGATGAAGTGGTCAGCAGCCTAACCAGCAGAGAATCAAGGTATTAGTGTATATTCTTCAAGTCTAAATTAGCTACTTTGTAACATAAATGTTACAGCCTCATTAGTTTATTGAATATTGCCTGTATTAACGCCTCTGTACCAATTCTAAAATGTTATAAAGGAATGGGAAATGAGGTAAATACATTTTCCCAAAGAAGGATGCATACAGATCATACAACAAATCATTCAGACCATATACCAAATAAGATAATAATATGGTCAAACAAAAATATCAAAAAAATCCCACAGAAATTATGGAATAAGCAAAAATTTTCTTCTACATTTAAACTAAAAAAAAAAAAAATTCTAGTGTCTATAGTTCTTTAACAAAGGTTTTAAAAAGTTTCAACTCTTTAAACAAAAACAAATAATTCTTGGGAAAAGAGCTCCCTTAAAGACAGTCACTATGAAAGGGCCTAGCTTAAAAAGACTCTCTTATAAAATAATATGAAACATATTTCAATAAATTCTGCTTTAGATCTCTATTTTAGCTTCTTTTAACATCTTTACATGTAAAAAGAATACTTTCATTCAAGCAAATAGTATCTCATTCAGTTTAGTATAATTAGTAAAGATAAGATTGCTTAACATATGACATGGATGTAAACACATCTATAAGAGGAAAAGAAGCACAGACAAGAAGATCACTTAACTGAAGTTAAATGTTTTAAGTTTGAGTGGAAAAAAGGTAAACATATTTTTAAAACCTAAATCATTTATCCTCTGTAATTATCTCATCTACCAGAACTCTAAAATCAATTTGACTGGATGTTCATTTACACTTTATAATAGGAAAAAATGACACATTTCCAAAATTAATTAACCAAAACAAAAATTCCTAGGACACCCCATGTAATTCTGAGTGGACTAAACAATACATCTTAGTCGCTGAGGACAAAAGGTCATTTGGAAGGGATGTGCCTTTAAGGGTTTACAAAGGCTTGGTCTTCAATCCTGTAATAAAAGAGGAAGCACATCTCAGTAGAGGAAGGATGCCCACTTTAAATAAGGAAATGGGCTTGCAGGATGCACACATGCTGCTTTCTATTAATGATAAGCACAGTCTACAAAAAGAGTCTCAGACGGTTTTAACTTTCATGTAGAATACCTGCAGAGAATGTCTAACATAAACAAAATGACAAGTAATGTGTCTACTCTCTATTTTATAAAATGATTTATGTGTTCATAATAGAGGCTAGTAAATACTGACGACTATATTCCAGTTAAGAGCTGTAATTACTGGTGTGATGAGTGTACACAGGATCAACGCCAATAATGTTTTGGGAGTAAAGCATATTTTAAGGGTTTATGAGGATAATTATACAAGATAGATGGCTCTACTGTACGATTTTTTTTTTTAACCAGAGGGAATAAGAAAGCAAAGATTTCTTAAGATCTTTCCAAATTTTTTAAAAATAGTTTAATGTACATGTTTAAGAACTATAAAAATTTTGTTAAAGTTTCTAGACAGAAAATAAATCCAGTAAATATCCTAACATTTATTTAAATTTAATTTTGGCCATTATCTTTTTTGCTTCTTTCATCCGTCTGTCACTCTCAGTCACACACACATATGTAAACATACACCCTAATCAGGTATTTACCAACTACATTAAAATAAATCATAACCCTAACTTAAGTATTCAGCAGATGACTATCCAGTTTGTCAAACTGCCTTGCCTCTGACTTCCCTCAAATTCCTTCTCACCACCTATCAATAATCCTTGGGAAATTTTGCTGTTTCTTCACACCTCAACTAGGAGATATGCTAAAGCAAATAAATTACCTAACTAGCAAAAACTACAAATTGTCCAGGATATTGGTATTTCCAAAAATTGCCTTTATGATAAAGGAAGACAGTTTTACAAACTGCACCAAGAGTCCAGCCCAGCATCTCCCAAGATAAGTGGTAAAATTTACAAGCCTGGAAAACACTTTGCTCATTCTACAAGACTTATGTCAAACATGGCTTCTGCTATGATGGTGTTCTGAAGGGAGGATCTGGAGCCAACTCCCAACAGATCATGCAACATACTAAGTAAGTACGTGCTTGAGGTTTCGTGTTTCACCCCCAAAAAGAAAAGTTTATCTGTAACAAATTTATTTAGAATTTTGACAAAAAATATTTCAAAGAAGCTACTTTAAGTATTAATTTAAATTTTATTTCATTCTGAATTACATATTGGGTTGTGGAGGGGCAGCACAGAATACAATTTTCTGTGCTTAGGGCCTCCTAAGAATTTTTCTCTGGCTCTAGTCAAAGCTCTACAATAAAACAGATTACATGCATTTTATCCAACTGCTGAACTTTCACCTGGTGCGGTAAGGACAGTCTAGACTGGTGGACAGGTTGGAGAGGAGGGAAGCGGGTGCCCACATGGAGATCAAGACATAGCCATGGGGCTCCTGCAGCACGTTCTGCTCATGGGACAGTCCCAATCATTATTAGCTACTGTCCGTCTCCTCCATAAGAGTTTGGGCCTTTGGTCTAGACTTCTTTACAAGATCATTTCAAAATAGAAAGACAGCAAGGATAGATACATACCCACCATTTCTTAAGTGTGTGTGGAGATGGTGAATGGAAATACATGTCAAATATGTGAAGTTGAAAAGCCAAGAAAAGGATAGCTGAGGCAAACCATAATCTGGTGCTTGTAAAGCACCTGAAGGATATTTTACTGTTCCATTTTCAACTCCCGAGGATTTTAGGGAGAGGTTAAGTGAGGGCACACAACTTCAAATGTTGCCCCAACTTCTGCTTTGCATGACCCTGCTCCCTATATAAAATGCTTTCTTACCTAAAATTTCCTAGGGATTTGCAGCAAGCAGTTTGTACCAGACTTGACCACAATAAGTTTCGGGGCTCTAACTATACTCTGGGGTTGAATGACATGTATGCTGAGAAAAATTTATAAGACTCACTATAACAGTTCCCTTGGAACTATTATTTTCTGGTGGTGAAGGTAAAATATTTTTTTAAAACATAGTATACTTGCCAAAATACTTATTGGTTCCAAACAAGGCTGTGTCCATTAAACAAACACAATAAAACTGTTATAAAGTGTTTCACTAAAATGTGAATACACTGTAGGTCAAAATATATTGCTAGGAGACACAATGATATATAGCCCACATTTCACTAAAACATGAAAAGTCTAGAACATGAGTATTATCCTTGTGACTCAACATCAATACAGCAATTGTCTCCAATTCCTTTATTATAAACAAGTCAATTATTACAGTGTCAACTCTCTCCCATATAAAAATGATCATGCTACTTTCCATAACAGGGTCACAAATTCAAATGAATACATGGCAGGCATGTAATATAAATAAGCAAAGCAGGCCCAGTATGGGCTGTGGTCATCTCACACAACTGCTTCTCAATCTTTAATGTACATACAGAACTCACCCTATACACTGATGCAGTAGTCCTGAGGGGAACCCAAGATTTTGCATTTCAAACAAGTTCCTCATATAAGTAAGAACTAGAAGTATCTTTTCCTTTCATGTTACTTGGCCTGGATTAATGGCCTCCACACAGGAGGCCTTATATCAAAAGCTGGAAATACATTCATTCAACCAGTTTCCCAACCTTGCCTGTATTTCAGGTATTCCAGACACTGAAAGGACAGTAGTGAACCAAACAAAAATGCATGCACCCATAAAGCTCACTTGATAACAGAAGGAGTGAGATACCCAATAAAATAACTAAGTAAAATGAACATACTAGTGGTAGTGCTTAGGGGGAAAAAAATCAAGTGAGAGAGAGAGAGTGTGTGTATTGGGGTGGGGGTACAGTTTTAGACAGTGACCAGAGATGGTCTCACTGAGAATATGACATTTATGTTCCTTAAAGTAAATGAGAAGAAAGGACATGCAGGGAAGAACTAAGCAGAGGTAACTAACCCAGGGTTCAGAGCAGTCCTGATGTGTGCAACTAGACTGGCACTGAGTAGGCAGATGGCTGAGGAGCAAGACTGAGCTTGGAAACACTGGGGGGACATCGCAGATCCTGCATACTTCCCATGCTCTCTTCAGACTTCTAAATGCTAACCACTAACTCTTAACTTTGGAAAATATTAGGCCCATGGTCAACGCTTTCTGGTCTCCATAGTTTGAAGAGTGTGAAAATACAACTAACATTTCAGTGAAATGCTCTATGAAAACATTATTAGTCACTTTTAATCACTGTGTAATTCCTTCTAACTCTTAAGCTATATTGAAAATATACAACTGTATAATCAGAACTTATTATTGAAAATGGCCACACACAAAGATCTACAAAAAACAAGTGCAGAAGTTAGGATCTCTCAATGATCAGAGTAAAATAAAATCCCAACGAAAGATAATATTCAGTTGTCCTTCATCTATGACTTAGCTGCCATTGGTTCATCATGTGGAAGACATATATTGTGAGCTGTATTTCTGGTGCTGGCTACAGGACTGAACTGGAGACATGCAGCTATTCCTCAGTCTCTCCATGATCAACATCAAGCATTTGAAAAGAAAGCAGCCTAGGTCAAGGATGAGTTAAGAGACCGCAAATCTAATTTACTTTTTATCTTCTTGACACAGAATCCTGAACAACTGGAAATCTCAGGGTCAAATCTGCAACCCTTCTCAGGAAATCTATAGAATTTCATGTATATGATCTGTATGTATACAAATCTCATTCTTGGTACCATCCTGCTTTGCTCCTTACTTATACTTTTCTATTGTCTCATTTTTTTCCTTACCAATATTACATTTTATTTTGTCTTGGCACATTGTATTTATCCTCAAAATCCTCAAGTCTTCTCTTTTTTTTGAGTTGGAGTCTCACTCGGTCACCCAGACTGGAGTGCAGTGGCCACGTCTGGCCACCGCAGCCTCACCTGCTGGGCTCCAGCGATCCTTTCACCTCAACCTTCCGAGTAGCCGGAATTACAGGCATGTGCTACCACACCGGGCTGATTTTTTGATTTATTGTAGAGATGAGGTCTCGCTGCCCAGGCAGGTCTCGAACCCGCAGGCTTAGGCCATCCACTCACCTCAGCCTTCCAAAGGCGCGGGATTACAGGCTGAGCCACCGAGCCAGCCCTCAAGTCTTCTTTAATCCTTTTCAAAACGAGGTCTGAAATCCATTCATTCATTAAATGTTTATTGAGTGGCTACTATGTGATAGATATTGTCTTAGGTGCTTGGGTGTATATCAGAGAACAAAACAAAGATTCCTGCCCTTAGAAAGCTCATAAAAATTAAAATAGAGAGAGGCAAAGAAGAAAAAGGTAACTTGCTTATAAGAAGTCTCAGTTAACCAACAACATAATTGGTAGTAGTAGTATCTCCACTCATCTAATGTTAAAACTGATCATTCACAGCTAGCTGAAATGTCTTCCACAAAGGTCCAGTATAAGTGTAGCATTTGGAATACAACCCATGTTGACAGACATATTATAGTTCCTCTTATTGATTTGCTATATAACTCCCTGAATCCTCTAGGGAGAGGGTACAAAGAAAATTTTAAACAACAATTTGGAACTTCCCAAATTTCAGCTTAAGAAATTCTAAATGAAAAGTCATAAAAATGCAAATAAAATAAAACTCAAGTAATATGTAGTTAAACTAAGTTTATATTTATGCAAAGAGAAAAGTATATTAAATTATGTAGGCAACCGAATGAATAATCATCCAGAAGAATGAGGTCTTTGTAATTCAAGTAGTTTCTATTCCCAAATTACTTTAAGTTGACATTTTCATCATATACAATTTGAGCCAAACCATATAACCAATGGAATAACAAATGCATGATCATTGAATCAACAATACAAGCTAAGCATGGAGGCTCACTCCTATATTCCCAATACTTTGGGAGGCAGAGGCAAGAGGACTACCTGAGCCCAGGAGTTTGAGACCAGTCTGGGCAACATGGCCAGTAAATCAAAAAATTAGCTGGGCATGGTAGCTCATACCTCTAGTCCTAGCTACTTGAAAGGTTGAGGTGAAAAAATCGCCTGAGCCCAGTAGGTCAAGGCAGTGGTAGCCATGATTGTGCCACTTGCACTCAAACCTGGGCAACAGAACGAGACACTGACACACACACACACACACACACACGACAAAAACAAAAAAACAATGCAATGATGCATTAATCAATGAATAATAACTGCTGGAAGACATCACAAATCCAATCATGTGGTTCAGAATAAAGAATTCAGCAAGAAGTTCCCAAAGTATCATGTTCTATTGCTCATAAATTGGTAACAACATTTTTCTCAAAAGTTACATGATTTGATGGGGAGGGTCTCAACTATTTTTGTCCTAGGGCCCAAGGAAATCGTCCCAGACTGTCTGAAAAAGATGTACACTGAAACTGGTCAGTCATGGAAAAAACCCTGCACTTTAGCTTGAACCAGTCTTCTCTTTTCTGTAAACTTTTATAGAGTACTTCCTAAGGAAAAAGTGGCAACGTTTGATTCATAACAATAAATTTATTCTTCAAGGAATGCTTTCAGGATATAAGAAGGCTTCTGGAAATTAGTTACTTAAGGGGTTAAACTATCAGCTGTTCACTGTCTTTCTTGTAGGGTACCATTTACTCATGGTGTGATGATGTCCTGGATCCTAAAGGCACACAGGAGTCATTTGTAAACCAGGGTGTACCAAAAAAATCACTGGAATATTTACTAAAATGCAGATTTGTGAGTTAAACTTTTAGAAAGGGTGTTTTAGTAGCTCTAAGAAGGAAACCTAGAAATTATATTTTTGACAAATGCCAAAATGTTTCCAGTAAACAAATGTTTTGGAATCACTGAACCAAAGCAGAATGTGCATCCCTTAATAGGCATATAAAATGGTCCATATGGATACAAAAAAATATTAAAACTTTATATTGATTGTTATCCATTTCAAATTTTGAACTGAATGATTTATAACACAAAATATATTGGTGCAGGATTAAAGATAGTCAATTACAAATATATGTATATACATATGTAGGTATATAAAGGATCCATGCTCTAAAATATGTTTCTAATCAATATGTGCAATGATCTTCTGTAACAGGGATTACACAATTTTATCTGTTAAGAACAGACAGTAAATTATTTTAAGTTTTCTAGGTCATATACCATCTCTGTTTATATTATTCTTTGTTGTTGTTTTTTATAATCCTGTAAAAATGTAAAAACTACCAGTAAAAAAAGATTACATATTAATGGCTCCATTTATGTGAAATGTTCAGAATAAGCAAAACTACAGAAACAGAAAGTATATCAGTGGTAGCTAGGAGCTGAGGGTAGGAGTGAGTGCTAATGGGTATAAGCTTTCCTTTTAAGGTGATGACAATGTCCTAAAATTCATTGTGGTGATGGTTACACAACTCTGTGAAAAACAATTGAATTTTACACTCTAAATGGGTGAATTGTACGATATATGAATTAAATTATCAATAAAGTTGTTATTATTAAGAATGTGATGCATCCATTCCTACCTCTAGGCTAAATTTGGCCTATAGGACCTAGTCTACCAACCAGTGATTTAGAACAACAGTTCTCACAAGTGTGGTGTGAGATCTATACCCAAGACACTTCTGAGGGGTTGGAGAGTCAAAATTATCATCACAATATACTAAGATACCATTTGTCTTTTTTGGTCTCATGCATACACAATGAATTTCAGCAGATCCGACCTAATATATAGCATTAAATAGACCAAATGCAGAAGCAGATGCAAGAATCTGGTCAATCATTTTTCCTGCCTAGGAAAATGTCATGCCCAAGGTGAAGCAACTACTACCTGGAGACCATTAATAGGAAAGTCCAGGCAAAGTCTGGCTGGGGGGAAGAGAAGTGGCCACCCTGCTAGCATTGTGGAATATGTATCATCCCCAGTCTACCTTCTCTAGACTTTCTACTACATGAGAAAAAATAATTGACTCAGGCTGTGAAGGATTCTGTAACTTGTAGCTGAATACAAGTCTTCACATACACAGCATAATATCACTCCACAATTCATAAATAGAACATTCCCCTTGACCACTGTCTAATCTCTGATAGCCTCATACAAGTTACATGATGTGGAGGACAAGCCTCATTGTGAAACACCATAAATCAGCAAAGAGGTCAAATTAACTGCTCTCCCCTCATGTGCCAAGTTTTCTCTCCTTGGTGCTGCTTTTGAATGCTTTGTTTGACTACATGGATGTCCTTATCTCCATCTTCCCAAGTTCAACGCTTATCCATTCTTCAAGGCCAACTCAACTAATAAGTCACTTCCTTAGAATATGTCTTCCTTTATTTCCCAAGGAGGCACCAACTACACTTCTCTTATACATCTGTGCCTCAAATGACATTTATTTTATGTTTTATTCATTTCTGTGTCCTATAATCTACTTCTGTATCCCCCACCATACTTACCAAAGGACACCGCAATAAATAAAAACTCAAATGTATGTCAATTGTCAATATTACTACCCATAATCAAGTTATTTAGGAAACAGAAAACACCAAAGAATGATGAAATAAAAGATTACTTAAAAATTCTCTTGCAACAAGTAATCTCATGTCACAGGTCAGGCTGGCCTGGGGGACTGTTTCAGCCTTCAATTTATCGTACGACTCAGGCGACAGTATTCTCCTTTCACCCAACTTTAATTTAATGTAAGAATTTGTGTGCCTAATGAAAGTCAGCTCAACCCTAAACTCCCTTTTAAACTCAATGAAGGAAATCAGGGAGACTTAATTAAAGGGTGAAATAAAGCACTTTTAAGAAGGATTTATGACCCTTCTGTTAAAGTATTTAAGATAACAAGGTGTTGATAAATTAGATCTTGCCTGGATAAAGATCTAAATACATCAGTATAACAGATTATGAAGTTGTCTCTCATAAATGCACATCCCAGGAATAAATTAGCTTATTGAGTCCTTAATATGTTGTTAACTAGAAACAAAAACACTGATTTTCAGAGCCTTATTGCTGATTGGAAACTAGAAATCTAACCTATGACCCCCACGGGAAGATCTGTCTCAGGATTACTTAGAACATAGACTGTTGTAGTCCTTAGCTATCTATACTAGACATATAGATATTCCTGGTGTTATTCTTAACAGTATTTGTCTATTCCAAATAAGCAGAGCTCCAGGCAAAATGCCAAGGGAGTGTTAAACAATATGACCTATATATTAGATTAATGATGATTCTCTTTCTATATATGTCAGGATATAAATATTGGATATACTGAGGATAAGCAGTTATCCTCATGAATATTCTATAGAAAAAATGAACAAAGTAAAATAGGTTGTTTTATTGAAAGACTTCAGAGTCTTTGGCACACTCATATATACTGTGAAAAAATTGCAAGGTAAGTAGTATTCCCCAAATACTGTGTGGTATCTCAAGCCAAAAAATATACTTTATTAAGTAAGGTTTTAAACAAATACTCAGTAAATAACCCAATTTCTACTTCTGTTCTACCTGGAATTATCTTCTGGAAGCACAGAGCACAGTGAGATAAAAACAACATGAACTTGTGAAATAAAAGGAGAGAACCCTCAGTAACATCATGATTATCAATGATATTTCTCTAACAGATGTAACTCCACCTGGGGAGCTGGAGAAATGGCATAATCAGTCAAACAGTCTGGTTACCAACACCAAATACACTTGGCGCTCTCCCATGAGTTGATTTTTCAACTTTACCCTCACTTCTCAATCCTGGCAGCATATACCTCTGAGCACTGCTTCTTATAAAAAGAAATGAAGGTAGAAGAAAGATGAAAATCCTAGCAGAGAACTACAGATGGTCTAAAAGGGAGGCAAACCAAATTAATTTCCTACTCTGTGGAATCAGTCAAAAAGCTACAGTATGCTGCCATATCTAGGGCCTTCAAATAAAGCATTCCCACTAAAATACTCTGGGTCACATTTCACATTCCTCCCAGTAAGTTGGGCCCAGGGTCCTGCTTATCCTAGATTCAGAGACAGAGAAGAGGCATATACATCCATAAAAATGGGGGTGGGAGGAGGTTAGCAAGAAAGAAAATTCTAGCTTTAGAAGTCCAAGTTCAAATAGACAAAAAAGTACAATCCTATATTGTGCCCAGAACAAGAAAATCTGAATATCCATGACAGCATCAATGTCTATAAAATGGTTCAACTATTTTTTTTTAATTCTATAAATTAAATTGTGACAACTTTGTGAAAAGGAGATACCAACTGCTTGGGATTTGGGTCTGCTGCTCTCTAGTGTTTATAAACACTGAAGTTGGCTTTCCTTACCAATAAAATCTAAAAGTTGCTGGTAACTTGCACATTATTCCTAAAGTTTTCTAAAATGAAGACAGAAAGATGAATAAATGAAGAGTGCAGGGAAAAGAGAAAAGAGGTAGAGGAAAAAGTATCATAGGTAGTACAACAGTGGTTTCCAAAGAGAAGTGTTTTAACCATTCCTTGCCACAGTTTCAAAGTTGAGAGACAGAGAGAGAGAGAGAGAGAGAGAGAGAGAGAGAGAGAGAGAGAGAGAGAGGAAGAACAAACAAACGAACGAACAAACGAACGAACTTAGCTCACCAGAGAGTAACTATAAATTAAAGCCTGAAGTTGGGTTCAGTCCCTTTTCATGGAAGATCGACTCCCCTCCTGTCCCCACCTCCAGACACAAAGCCGGTTCTGTCCCAGTCTTGCATCAGTTGCACAGCACAGAGCGTGCATGTTGAAAAGCAGCTGTTTGCTGACAGACTGTGAGCTGGGAAGCAAAGCTAAGTGAAGTGGTTAACCCACATCCCTTCCCTACCGATAAAGTGCTTTGATAAGCAAGCTACACTAGCAAAAGTTGGAGAGACTGCCAGAAGAGTGCTCTCAGGAATGAATGCAGGCTTGTTTGGGGGAGCTTGTGCTTTCACATCATCAACTCTAGCTTTCACTCCTGGTCCCCTCCACTGAACCCATATGCGTCAGCCTTCTTTCCACTAGCTGCAAAACTAATTTTTTGATATGTCAAAGCAATATCCTGTTCATACAGGAAAACAAATACATATTTTTTAAAACTGCAAGAAAAGTTTTTCTTTGAAAATGCATCCCTCATTTTGATTTGTGGACTGAGGGGCTTTCTCAAAATCTTCTTCCCAATTCAAACTCCTACAAGAAGTAGAGCGATAAAGAAAACACTCCCCCTGAAATATGCCCTTTGGATCAGTGACTGTCGGGTAATACAGGGACATAAATTTTTCTCCAACTTTTATTAACAAAATGAAATCTGTAGTTTAAAAATATGTGATTAATTTGAAGTTTCAGCTACTAAGCACTGCTGGACATACAGTTGCTAATTAAACGCAGAGGGCAGGGGCAATGTGAATACACACTAACCTTAACGAATGTTTTTCTTTGAAAATGCGTCCCTCATTTTGATTTGTGGACCGAGGGGCTTGAATTCCACTAACATACAGTCATGCATCACTTAATGATGGGAATATGTTCTGAGAAGTGTATCATTACACAAGTCTGTCACTGTGTGAACATCACAGAGTGACTTACGCAAACCTAGATGATGCAGCCTACCACATACCTATGCTACATAGTAGAGCCATTGCTCCTATACTACAAATCTACACAACATGTGACAGTACTGAACACTGTAGGCAATTAGAACACAATGGTTTTTGTGTATATAAACATAGAAAAAATACAGTAAAAATATAGCATGAAAAATATAAGAATGATATGACATTATAGGCACTTACCATGAATAGAGCTTGCAGGACTGGAAGTTACTCTGGGTGAGTCAGGGAGTGAGTGGTGAGTGAATGTGAAGGCCCGGCCATTACTGTACACCAGTGTAAACTCTATAAACATTGCACTCTTAGACTACACTAAATTTATTTTTAAAAACTCTTTCTTCAATAATAATTAAACCTTAGCTTACTATAACGTTTTTACTTTTTAATATTTTAACTTTTTACTCTTTTGTGTAACATGTTGCTTAAAACACAAAAATATTATACAGCTGTACAAAAATATTTTTATCTTTATATCCTTATTCCATAAGCTTTTTTCTATTAAAATGTTTTTCTTATACTTTTTAAACTCTTTTGT
Source organism: Carlito syrichta (assembly GCF_000164805.1). Lineage (NCBI taxonomy): Eukaryota > Metazoa > Chordata > Mammalia > Primates > Tarsiidae > Carlito > Carlito syrichta. The sequence continues at coordinate 74,101 of NW_007247680.1, read as the reverse complement.
TAAAAACAAAGACACAAATAAACAGCTTAGCCTAGGCCTACACAGGGTCAGGACCATCAATATCTTCCACCTCCACATCTTGTCTTCAGAGGCAATAACACCCATGGAGCTGTCACCTCCTAGGATAACAAAGTCTTCTTCTAGAATACTTGAAGGCCCTGCCTAAGCTGTTTTACAGTTAACATTTTTTTTAATAAGCAGAAGAAGTACATTCTAAACTAATGATAAAAAGTACAGTACAGCAAATATATAAACCAGTTACATAATTGTTTATTATTATTACCAACTATTATGTACCATACACAATTGCATGTGCTAGACTTATACAAAGGGTAGCACGGTAGGTTTGTTTATACCAGCAACATCACAAACACAGGAGTAATAATATATTGAGTTACGATGTTATGATGTCTGTAACATCAGTAGGCCATAGACATTTTTCAGTGCCACTGTAATCTTACACGACCACCATCATATGCAGTCCTGCATTGACCAAAATGTGGTCATGTGGCACATGCCTATGCTTTCTCTGAGCACAATGGTTCCTCACTACCTAAGTGAAAGGGTACACCAGACCACACTTGCATCTCTCTATAAAGAAGGGGGAGTGGGAGAGGGTCTGCAGGCCGCCATATCCACAGAAGCACTTAAGGCAGGAGCTCAACAGTGACCAATGCTGGGTCAATGCAAACATTCATCAACATTAATCTGTACCAAGTCAAGTCCATACCATACATCTGGCTAAAATCCTGCTTACTGAAACAATTTTATGAGCATACATTTTAGAGGCAGGATGAGTGAGGGTGTGAAATTAGAGACCGGTGGCTATTCAGAATAAGTGTTAAGAAACAATTATATGATCTACTTGGCTTACTTGCTATTGGAAAGGACTGCTCTTTATAGCAAACAAATTAATATTATCTTTGTATTCATTATTCATATGTTCCTTTCAAAGCAGAGATGTACATTAATTTTTAAAGCAAAAGATATCAGCTTATAAAAGCTAAAGTACGCTCTATGACGTTAAATAAAAGGCAATAGGTGGCATTACCCCCCAAAATACAGCAACTTGGCATTTGCGAAAACAGCAGAAACACCTTTCCCTCACCCTTCTTCCCTAAAGCAGGTCATAAAACCTTCATTCTAGAGGTGCCCTCCTTATACCCAGAGGAAAGGAACATACTTCTCCCTGAAGACAGCAAGGCCAAAGAGGAATCTGAACAAACAGGACTTGCTAAGTTCTCCCCAGTAGGGTTCAGGGGTGTCTGCTGAACATATTGCTTGGTAAATTTTTGAGTCATCAATTTACATCAATATGACTTTATAAAAATATATAAATTTGGAAACTACTAGAAAAGTTTCAGCTAATAGTGATAGAAAGTGTGCTACAATAGCATTGTGAACAGAAGTGAAGATTTGGAAAGTAAAGAATACTTTTTTAAAAAGAAAAGACGTGTCCAAACATATAGGTGATGTTACCCACAAATGTGACTATTTTCCCACATGGCACATGCACTGCACAATGTCCCACCTCACTCAAGTAAATCACTTTAAGGGAAGGAATATCATTTACTAATGGGGTTTAACACCTTGATTAGCAAGATTTTTTCTGAAGGAGATAACTTGAGATAACTGTGGAGAATCAGGACAAAATGATGCATAATTTTAAAAAGAGATAATAAAGGAAAATTTTAAAAGCTTGTTTGAATGCTACATGAGTTTGCATTATAAGGGTTCCCATCTGTTCTACTTTAACAAGTATTTCCTTTTTTATTTTTTACAGATGCGAGTTACAGTACAGGATTAGGTATACAAGTGGTCGTTGTACAGGTAAAGTTTGAGCCTCCCTTTGGTCCCCACTTTGCCTGGTTTGAGATCAAGTACCCTCATTGATGGTGTGTGTGTGTGTGTGTGTGTGTGTGTGTGTGTGTGTGTGTGTGTGTGTGTGTGTGTGTGTCCCCAGCAGTATCCTGCTACTGCCAGTCCCTTTCTTATGGTACTATGGTAAATGTTCAGGGTCTGAACTTTAACAGTACATAAAGTATTAGTTAAAAATAAATAAAATAAAGCTGGGCTCAGTGGCTCAGCCTGTAATCCCGCGCTTTGGGAGGTTGAGGTGAGTGGATTGCCTGAGCCCGCGGGTTCAAGACCTGCCTGGGCAACTTGGCGAGACCTCATCTCTACAAGAAATCAAAAAAATTAGCCGGGTGTGGTAGCACACGCCTGTAGTTCCAGTTACTTGAAAGGCTGAGGCGGAAGGATCGCCGGAGCCCAGCAGGTCGAGGCTGCAGTGGCCAGGAGCAGCCACTGCACTCCAATCTGGGCGACAGAGTGAGACTCCAACTCAAAAAAGTAAAATAAAATAAAATAAAAAATAAATAAAACAATGTTAGAAATTGTCCACAATGGATACAGAACACCCTAGACTCCTTTCCTTTCCTAATGCCCAATAATCAACTTATCACCAGGTCCTCCATGCTCTATTTTCCCAATATCTCTCACATCCACTTCCTTCTCCCTATCAAGCTGCACCCTTGCTCCCAGACCCCTCCACCCACCACACTGTAGCCAGGGTCATCTTCACAGTTTGGATGCCTCTCTGTACAGCTTACAACATGAGAATTGCATGGTAAAATTATTACAAGACACATTTATGGGGCTCATCAATTTAGACTCTCATTTGTAAAATCTGGTTTAAAACCTAGGAACATGAATTTTGAATATGGGCCCAAATGATTCTGAGGTAGGTGGTCATCAGAACCTAGTTTTAAAAGTGCTGATTATCAGATTCAAATCCATCATCATTTTAAAACAAATCACCGGTAACTCCCTTGGGTCCCCTCCTACTGTGGGAGCATTTCTGTCCTCTCAATAAATCCTGCATTCTCACTTTTAAAAATTTTTTAAAAATTAAAAAATCACAAAGGGAATTAAATATTTTTAAAAGAGCCAGAGGTAACTAATCAAGCCTGCTGATGACTGTAATTGTACTTGGACTCTTTTCCTTACAAGAAGATACTATACAAATTATGGTGTGATTCACATACTCCCACCCCAAAATATTCATATCATAATCAGCCAACACTTTGCTAAATCAATCACCCCTTATGACACTTTCTGTCTCTTTCGTTTGCTAAAGTACTAATAAACAGAGCATTAGAGCTAGGATGGCTTTTTTAGTTCTCTGGAGTTTGATCAAGTCTCATGAGATGAAAAGAGTGACCAGAAAACAAGAGGTATTGTGTCAAGCACAGGTTACTGCTGTCATGCAGCACCTTATACCAAGGAGGCTGAGACAGCTTTGCCTGCAAGTACAGCAGTCCTCTGGCACTGGCTTACCTGGCATCATCAGTCAGATCTTCTCTCCATCCAAGGCAAGGCTGCACTACTGTCCAAAAATCCTTTGTTTTTCTGTGCCTTAACAGGGCTTATGCAATCTTACGGAAAAAATACCCCAGTACGCCTCATGAAAGCCTAATTCCTTTCCCGATTTCATCTCAGTGATCTTTACATGCCGATAGCTGAATAAAGCTGAAAAGCTGAGCCGGAGCACTCAGAGCCACAGCAGACTGCAAACAGGCACCATGGCACAGTCTCCACAGCCCACGCCTGACTTTCCACAAGGCAGTCTCTAACACAGGTAGCAAAGGAACACTAGGAATGAAGCTGCTGTCACAAGTTGAACAATATTTTTAATAATTTGGATTAATAAAAGATATCACTAACACTAATTTTACCACTTTTTAAATTTTTATTGTGACTCATAAAATTCAAAGTTACATTGCTACTTACATAATATTTCTTTGGGACAGTGCAAGCTTATACTCGTATCTATGAGATTAAAAAATAAACCTGTTTTAAGGACAGCACAATGTCAAAGTAAATACAGGAAAGGTCATTTTTAGGGGGGATGCTTTAGATGTTTCATGGTTAAATATATCAGTTGATAGTTTCAGATAGAATATTTTTTAATTTATGTTTGAAATATTTTAGCTTATATTTTTTTCCTTGTTTGTGTTTTCACCGGGCTTTAACTACTTTTATAATTCAACTAGGAACCATCTCACCTTTTCAGAAGCTCCAAAACAGTTTAAAAACAGGAGAATCATTCATTCATTAAAGGTTTACAAAATCACCTAAAAAGAGCCTTTGGAGACTTTTTTTTTAAATATATATACAATTGTTACCAATGTTTTACAATGATTATTTCTGCGGACACTAGCCTATTTTTATTTTCTTGAACCAATTTTATCTATTTATATTTTTCTATAAAATTCATTTCTCTAACATTCCCATATCTTATATTCATATTATATTAAAAAGTCTTACATTTAAAAAAAAATTTCTTTAGAGATCCAAGATGGCCACCATGAAGCAGCAGACCAGCGCCTTTCTCACTAAGCAAGGCAGCGAATAGGAATCCAGCCAACAATAGATGGTGACACCCTGAACACTTTTGGATAGGTGAAGCACCCTGCACTAAGCAAAGGTCTTTTTGAACACCTACAGACCAGAAAGCAATGACAGACATGGAGATCCGGGTGACCCATTCACAGTCATGTACCAGGCTCCTAAATAAACTGAAGTCCTGCCCATGAAGGAGAGCGGTGAGTGATTTTAAGATGTTTTGGGTTGGCTCATCACCTCCTAGCCTTGCATGAGTCAGCAGTCCCAGGTGGGAAGAGTCCTGGGCAGGGGACAGCTGCAGGCAACAGGAGCCCAAGTAGAATGGAGACCAAAATATATGCGTCAACCACGAGAGTGTGGCTTCCACCAGAGGATCCTGGCAGCAGGTTGCCACACAGGGAAAGCCCACCTGCATAGTGAACCTTGCTGGCCCCTGCTGCCAACAACTAATAACCATCTTCATAGTCAGATCAGAAAGAATCACCTCCAAGCCCTGCGAACTTACAAGAGCAGAGTGCAGACTTGAACAAAGAGGAAGCGACATGAAAGACACCTAAAGGATTTCTTGGTGGGCTCTAAACCACAGATGGGCGATGGGATACTCCCAGTGGCTCTCCACAGAGTGCTAGCAGCAGGAGCTGAAAACTAACACAACCAGAATAACAGTGGGAAAGAAAATCTACAAGAGAGAAACCTGACACTGGGTGGAGCAAGGATCACAAGTGAATGCCCCTCCCTCTTTCACTGAGTAATCTATATTGAACTACAGAAAGGGTCCTAGAGCAGATGGTTATTTACTTTCTTCAGAACAACAAAAATAACAAGGAATTATAGAGGGGAAAAGAGGACCTGACACAAATTAAAAAAATCATTGTAAAAACACAGGCAATCTTCACAGTCCTTAAGACAGCACCTGCAAAAGCACTTACCAGACTACAAACAATAAACCCTCCAGAACAACCTGCCTCTGATGACAGTCACAGAAATCAAAGATTGGATGGCTAAAATGAACAGACAGAACCAAGAGAAACTAGAAGAGAAACTCACTGAAGTCACACAGGAAGTAAAAGCAGAGTTGGTCAATTTCAGAAAAAGCCTATTCTGAAATAATGGAAATGAGGAACTCTATCCTGGAAATCAAAAACAAAGTAACAAGCATAGGAAGCAAGATAAAAGAAGCAGAGGAAAGAATCTCAGAGCTTGAAGACAAAAATATGGAATTAATCCAGTCTATCAAAAACATAGAAAAAAACTTGAAAAGAAGTTTCCAAGATGTGTGACTATGTCAACAAGCCAAATCTATGCCTGATCAGTATCCTTGCAGCAGAAAGGGAAACTGAAAACACCATGGAACAAGCATTCCATAAGGCCATACAAGAAAATTTTCCACATCTCACTAAGGAGGTGACCATTCAAGTACAAAAGATTCTGAGAACTCTTACAAGGTATCAAATGAAAATGCCATCCTAAGACACATAGTAACCAGATGAAAATACCATCCCAACACACATAGTAAGCATGAAAGAAAAAATCTTAAAGGCAACAAGAAAGAAAGATCAGACTACCTACCAGTAAAGACCCATCAGAATCGCTTCAGCATTATCTGCAGAAACACTATAAGCCAGAAGGTACTGGGGTACAATTTTTAACATTCTTAAAGATAAGCAATTTCAGCTAAGTATATCCTGCCCTGCCAATCTAAGCTTCATCAGCCATGGAGAATTAAAATCCTTCCCAGAGATCCAATTCCTAAGAGAATATGCCGCCTCCAGACCAGACCTTCAGGAGACACTTAAGAAGGTGCTGAATACAGGAAAAAAATGGTCAAAACCATCAGGCACAGAGTTAATGCTGACTTCAGAGCACTCACAAAACCGAAAATACACACATATATAAATACAGCAGGAAAAAGGAAACAAAGCAACCCCCTAAAAGCCCAATGACAGAAATAAACACTTAAATTTCAATAATCAATTTCAATGTGAACGGACCAAATGTGTCACTGAAGAGACAAAGAGTGGCAAAATGAATAAAGAAGCATGATCCAATAGTCTTCTGCTCCAGGAAACTCAAATCACTGCAAAGAACAGCCAAAGGCTCAAAGTTGGAGGCTAGAAAATAATTTCAGACAAATGAAAAGTAGAAGAGAGCAGGTATAGCTATTCTAATATCAGACAAAGCAGACTTCAAATCATCAAAAGTTAAAAAGCACATAGATGGACACTACACAATGATAAAAGGCTCAATCCACCAGCAAGAAATATCCATTTTAAACATATATGCATTCAACAGAGGAGCATCAATTTTATAAAACAACTACTAAGAAAACTAAGAAAAGACACTAACTCTCACAAATCATAGTTAGAGAACTAAACACCTCGGTAACAGCTTTAGATAGATCAAGGAAAAAACCAACAAGGAAATCTGGAAACTGTAAGTCAATGCTCAATCAAATGGATTTAATAGACATCTACAGAATACTCTGCCCAACATCAACAGAGTATACATTCTACTCAGCAGCATATGGAACATACTCCAAGATCAATCACATTCTAGGACATAAATCAAGCATGCACAAATTTCTAAAGATCAAAATAATACCATGCATCTTTTCAGAAAACAGTGGATTGAAAACAAGTATTGCCACCAACAAGATCTCCCAAAATACAAAAAGACATGTACACTGAACAACATGCTATTGACAATGTCTGGGCCAACAAAGAAATCAAGGCAGAAATAAACAGATTCCTGGAAGCAAAGACACATCAGAATATCCAGGATGAGATGAAATCAGTATTAAGAGGAAAATTCATAGCATTCAGCTGGGAAACCTTCAAACCTGCATACACACATCAAGAAAACAGAAAGATCACAGGTAGATAGCCTAACATCATACTTAAAGGAGCTGGAAAGACAAGACACCTAAATCCTAACTTCAGCAGAAGAATCTAGATCACCAAGAGAAAAATCATAATTTCAGTGTATAAAAGACAACAATATCATAAAAAGGATCAAGACAAAAACTTAGTTCTTTGAAAGGATCAGTAAATTGATAAACTGCTCTCCAAACTGACTTTTAAAAACAGAGAAAGTTCAAATAAACATAATTAGAGACGCAAAAGGCAAAGTTACAAATGACCCTGAAGAAATTCAAAAGTTTATCAGCAATTACTATGAACACCTATATGCAAATAAACTAGAAAATCTAAAGGAAATGGAGGACTTTCTGAAATCACACAACCTCCCAAGGTTGAAGTAAGAAGAAATTGATACTCTAAACAGATCAATAACAACTCAGGAAATCACCTAAATCATAAGAAATCTCCCTGCCAAAAAAAGCCCCAGACTAGGTTTCCCAGCCGAATTCTACAAGGCAGACAAGAAGGAGTTGATACTAATCTTATTAAAAGTATTCCAGGAAATTGAGAATTTTGGAATTCTCTCTAACTCACTTTATGAAGCTAACATCATGCTGATATCCAAACCTGGCAAAGACTCAACAAGGAAGAGAATTACAGGTCAATCTCTTTGACGAACACAGACACAAAATTTTCAACAAGATTCTAGCAAACAGTATCCAATGACACACCTCAGGGATCATCTACAATGATCAGGTTGGCTTCATTTCTGGGATGCAGAGCTGGTTCAACATTCCCAAGACCATAAACATAATTCAGCACATTAACAGATATAAAACCAGAAACCACATGATTACATTCTAAGACAAAGAAAAGGCATCTGATAAAATCCAGCATCCCCTCTTGATAAAAACCCTAGAGAACAAGGCATAGAAGGAACATTTCTCAAAACAGTAAGTCTTCTATGATAAACCCACAGCCAACATTTTGCTCAATGGGCAGGAACAAGACAAGGATGCTCACTCTCATTTCTCCTATTCAACAGAGTGCTTGAAGTCCTAGCCACAGCAATAAGGCAAGAGAAGGAAATCAGGGGTATCAAAATAAGAAAGGAGGAAGTTAAGCTATCTCGCTTTGCTTAAAGATGATATGATTCTTTACCTTGAAAACCACAGGGAGTGTGTAAAAGTCTCTTCGCACTCATAAATGGCTTTGGTAAAGTCTCAGGTTATAAAATTAACAAGCAAAAGACAGTTGTACTTCTATACACCAGCAACAAATAGGCAGAGAACCAAATAAAAAGCACAATCCTATTCACTGTAGCCACAAAAAAATGAAATATTTTGGCATCCACCTAAAATGAAAGATCTTTACAATGAGAACTACAAAATGCTGCTCAAAGAAATCAAGGATGACACAAACAAATGGAAAAACAGTCCATGCTCATGGATTGGAAGAATCAATATTGTCAAGATGGCCATCCTACCCAAGGCAATCTACAAATCCAATGCAATACCCATCAAATTACCAACATCATTTTTCAGAGCCCTGGAAACAATACAAAAATTCACATACAAACAAAAAAGAGCACGAATAGCCAAAACAATTCTCAGCAAAAGAAACAAAGCAGAAAGTATCACTTCCAGACTTTAAACTGAATTGTATAAAACTACAGTAACAAAATCAGCCTGGTATTGGTACAGAATAGACACATGGAACAAGGGGAAAAGACAGAGATTCCAAAAGCAAAAACACAATCTCTCAACCAACTCATCTTTAAGATATATATATATGGGGTATAATTCAGGGTTGTTCTGATTTCTTTCTTTCTTTTTTTAATGATAGCTTTATTTTTTATTTATTTATGTATTTATTTTTGAGTTGGAGTCTCACTCTGTCACCCAGACTAGAGTGCAGTGGCACGCTCCCAGCCACTGCAGCCTCAACCTGCTGGGCTCCGGCAATCCTTCCACCTCAGCCTTCCAAGTAGCCGGAACTACTGGCATGCACTACCACACTACCAGCTAATTTTTTTGATTTATTGTAGAGACGAGGTTTCGCCAAGTTGCCCAGGCGGGTCTTGAGCCCGTGGGCTCAGGCAATTCACTCGCCTCAGTCTCCCAAAGTACTGGGATTACAGGCTGAGCCACCAAGCCTGGCTCTTTCTTTTTTTTTTTTTTTTTTTTAATATATGGGGTACAATTCAGGGTTAGGTATACAAATGTTCATTACGCAGGTTGATGAGGTGTGCCTCCCCATCCCCTGACAGCTTCCTACTACCGCCAAATCGACTTATCTTTGACAGAGCCACCAATAACCACCACTGGGGAAAGGAGACCATATTTAGTAATGGTACTGGGAAAGCAGGCTAACCACAGGCAGAAGAATGAAACTGGACCGCTACCTATCACCATATACAAAAATCGACTCTAAATGGATCAAAGACCTGACTGTGAAACCTCAAACTATAAGAATCCTTGATGAAAACACAGGAAACACCTGTATGCACCTTGGAGTAGGCAACAAATTCTTGACCAAATCTCCAAAAGACAATGTCATAAAAGCTAAGATAGACAAGTGGGAAATCATCAAACTTAAAGGCTTTTGAACAGCAAAAGAAACCATTAAGAGAGTAAAGAGACAACCCACGAAATGGGAGAAAAAATTGTAAATTGTGCATCTGATGAAGGCCTAACATCCAGGATCTACAAGAATCTAAAATGAAGTGAAGAGAAAAAAACAAACAACCCCATTAAAAAGTGGGCAAAGTACATAAGCAGACACTTCACAAAAGATGATATACAGCCATCCAACAGACATGTAAAAACTGCTCGGCCTCACTAATCATCAGAGAAATGCAAATCAAAACTACAATGAGATACCACGTAACTCCAGCAAGGATGGTTATCATTAATAAGTCAAAAAACAGCAGATGTTGGCATGCCTGTAGAGAGAAGGGAATGCTTCTACACTGTTGCTGAGAGTGCAAGCTAGTTCAACCTCTATGGAAAGCCATGTGATGATTCCTAAAAGAAGTAAAAATTGACCTTCCATATAATCTAGCAATCCTTCTCCTGGGAATATACCTGAAGAAACATAAATTGTTCTACCAAAAAGACACCTGCACATGCATGTTTACTGCTGCACTATTTACAATAGCAAAAACTACTGCCCATCAAAAGTGGATAAAGAAAATGTGGTATATATACACAATAGAGTATTACACAGTCATAAAGAACAAAATAATGGAATTCTCAGAAAATGGATGGAGTTGGAGACCATCATACTAAGTGAACTATCACAGAAACAAAGAACTGAATACCATATGTTCTCACTCATAAGAGGACCCTGAACATCAGTCACATTAGCATAAGGGAGGGATTGGAAGTCACTAGACACTGCTAGGAGAGGGAAGGAGGGAGAAAGGAGGACGAGGGGGGACAAGACAGCACCAGGGGAACTGAGGGCCAGTTAGAAGCCCAAACTGTGGCCAGGTGCAGTGACTCATGCCTGTAATCACAGCACTGTGGGAGGCTGAGGTGGACTGCCTGGGCTCACGCATTCGAGAACAGCCTGGGCAATGTGGCAGGACCTAATTTCTACAAGAAATAAGAAAAAAAAAAATTAGCCAGGTGCAGTAGCACGTCTGTAGTTCTGGCTACTTGGAAGGCTGAGGTGGGAGGATCTCCTGAACCCAGCATGTCAAGGCTGGGGTGGCGTGAGCATGCCACTGCACTCTAGCCTGGGCAACGAAGTGAGACTCCAACTTAAAAAATAAAAATAAAAAGAAGCCTAAACTTTACCTGCATGCAGCCTACTTATGTAATTAATCCTCAATTGTACCCCACATCTCTATAACAAAATAAAAATGTTAAAAAAATCTTCTCTCCTTATAAGATAATCAGTCTATCATGTCTAATATTATTAGGTATTCATTTCTTCTCCCCTTTTTTCTTGATTAGTTAGCACTATCAATCAATAACCATGCAAAAAATTCATTAATTATATTGTGAATACATGTTAATGTTTTCACATTTATTAATTCCTTCCTCTGTTTTTTCAGGTTCTTTGTTTCTTTTTTTTCCTGAGCTAGAACTGAACAATTACCTGTCAATCATTATTATTCTTTCTTGTTCAATGACAAAATCTCAACATGATTTAGAATTGCAATATTATTATTTATTTATTTATTTATTTATTTATTTATTTTTTGGAGATGGAGTCTCACTCTGTCGCCCAGACTGGAGTGCAATGGTCTCTCCCGGCCACCACAGCCTCGACCTGCTGGGTTCCAACGATCCTTCCGCCTCAGCCTTCCAAGTAGCTGGAACTACAGGTGCGTGCTACCACGCCCGGCTAATTTTTGATTTATTGTGGAGATGAGGTCTCGCCAAGTTGCCCAGGTGGGTCTCGAACCCACGGGCTCAGGCAATCCACTCACCTCAGCCTCCCAAAGGCGCGGGATTACAGGCTGAGCCACCGAGCTCAGCTTGCAATATTATTCTTAATGTCAACATAATCAGTTACTGCAGTTTCTATTTCTCTTTTTCTTTCTTTTTTCTTTTCTTTTTTTTTTGAGTTGAAGTCTCACTCTGTCTCCCAGACTGGAGTGCAGTGGCCTCTCCCAGCCACCGCACCCTTGACTTGCTGGGCTCTGGCGATCCTTCCACCTCAGCCTTCCAAGTAACTGGAACTACAGGCGCGTGCTACCA